>NW_005842276.1:456620-461912 GCF_000455745.1 Alligator sinensis
AAAACACAATGACCCCTTTTCCACTGCAACAAGAATACCTCCCTGTCACTTTACTCACCCCAATTCATCCCAGCTAGGGCTTGAACTCAGACCTCCCACATGGTAGACAGAAACTACCACACAGCCACCAGTGCTGGTGCTAAACCAAGCTGCTAGGGGTCTTCACCCTTCAGGAGCCCCTGCCTCACATCAAGCTTCCTGGCCTTTTGCTGGAGGAGCTGGAAGCAGAGCTGGGAACCTCTCAGGTCACTGCTCAGCTTCTTACTGGAGCTGGAGAACCTCTCCTGCTGGCTGCAGCCTCTCGTAGGGGATACTGGAGCTCAGTGGGGAGCTTCTCCTGCCGGCCACATGCCATGCTGCTGAGGGTCCAACTGCTGCCTGCAGGTCCCACTCCTTCAGGTTCTTCTGGGGCAACTGCTCCTGCCCCACTGGGCCAGTTCTTGCCAGCTCTTTGAAACTCCTTCCTCGTGGTCCCTCGCTGGTCTCCCCTGAGTCAGCTGTGCTGCCCCTTTTATCCCCCTCCACATGACCCAAGGGGCCAACCGGGGGGCATGGAGGGTGAGTCTCTGGGGCCCGATTGGTGAGGAAAGGGAATCCCCCAAGCCTTCCAATCATCTTTTGCACTTTCAAAACCCCTGGACCAAATCATTACCAGCTAACCAGTCACAAATTAATTCAAAGGACAACTCTGGTACATATTGTGCCAGAGTTTATTCCTTCTGGATACCTCATTTGAATGTGCATCCAGGACTGTAGAACATTGAGTCAGGTTGGAACTGTCCTGGCTGGAAAAGGGGCCTGGGGTGGAGGTGGGGTGAAATCAACCTGCCAGCCCAGGGCTACTCCAACCTGGCTCAACGTGCTACAGAGGGGCTAACTGGGGCACAAGGGTGCACCAGTGTGGGGCCAGCTAGCAGGCAGCCCCTGCACTGAAGGACCCTTGTGCCCCAGATAGCCCCTGTGTAGCATCTACATAGGTGTTGCTGCAGAGTAAAAAACTCTGCCATGGCAGTACTTGTATTTACAACCAGTAACCTGTGGCAGAGTTTATTAGTTTACTATATCCTAATAGCCCTGCATATGTAGATGCTGAGAAGTTTATTGAGGAGCTAATTAAGGAGCTCCACAGTAAACATCTCACATAGATGCACCCACTGAGCTAGATCTAAATTCAGAAAAGATATGGAGGGGAGCCCTGAGGCTAGAAAAATTTTAAATCACTGATCTAGATGGTGCCACTTAAAGGTGGCAGGGGAAGAATCTCACCCTGCTATGCCCTGCTCTTTCCAGTGTCTGCCCCATCCCAACCCCTGATCTCTAGCTCAGGGGACAAGGGCAGCCTGCACTCCTAGAACTGCTCCAGCAGGGCCTCACATGCCAGCAACCATCCCCTTGGCCAGTCCTGGGAGTGTGGGAGGGATGGACAAGATGAGTCAGGCTGCAAAGTGTGGCTCCATCTATGCATCCACCCACCTACCCACTTGCAGCAGAGCTCACTTCTGGGAGCTTGGCAGGAGCAGTACAGGGACAGCCTAAGAGTAAAGAAGGGCAGGGGAAGACAGCAGCAGTAGCAGCAATCCCCAGAGGATCAACTGCTGAAGTAGTTGGGGCAGGCGCAGGGTGCCAAATGGAGGAGGAGAGCATTTACCTCCTCACTTGGGGATCTCATAGCACATTTCCATCCCTCTCATAGCACACAGTATGCCATTTCCTTTGGGAATCATTAAGCTAGGCACTTTAGAAGCATGTGCATTATTTTTAAGATTACTGCCTCTTTTCAACCCTCACAGCAAGTTCTGGTTTAAGGTGAGTTTTGAATGATGGTTGAGGTTAAGTCTCATTTAATGCCCTTTTGGAAAAAGTGAATAGAAATAAATAAAAAAAGATTAACCTTGTACACACATTTAAACCAACATGTAGAATTCCATACCAGGGATGGAATTATCCAGTTAAATTTACAATGTTGTCAAAAAAAGTATGGGTAAATATTTTAACTGCTACTGGACTTTTCTGTAGGGGTGTGAAAGGCAGTAATGTAATACACCACTTTAGTTAAATGTGGTTGTGCTACCCCAGGAGCCTAAGGAATGAATTAACACACAGTCTCAATCCCTTCTCTAGTTCAGTCTTTGCTGCATCAGAGAAGTATTTATAACCAAACCTGTACTAGATGGTGGAGTGGTTATGGTGTCTTGCTGTAGATACGGAAGCATAAATTTGAGTGGTACTCTGTATTTGTATTGAAAGCTGCTCCTTGGGAAGCTGGGCACCTAGCTGTTTGAATTCAGGATCCAAAAGCAGCTGAACATGATACTAGATGCTCACCAAATCATTCCTTTGTGTGCTATGGCTACAGACACTGGTCTATCTTAACCATAAACACCTAATGAGCTAGCTATGCTTGGGTGGGGCATTAACCAGATGCAAATTAACTTCCTCGTGGGGAGGAGGGGCATCAAGGGGGGTTTCTTCTGACTAGCACATCGGGGAAGGTTTAGCCAGGACTCTGCACACTCCTCGGTCTTTTCCATTTATTGGGCTAGAGGTTGGGGACACAAGAACTCGCTTTCTTGGCCCCCAACCGGTGAGCAGAGCTACAATGCAAGGAAGTTTCACAAGGGACTATCAGAGAGTCATTATTACGTCCTTTACTCAGCTGTATGCTACAATGAATAAATCACATTCTTGCCCTTAATCTTGTCAACATGATCAATGTTAATTGACTGACTCCCCTGAGAAGGTAACCAGGCTATCAAAGTTAAGAAACTATTCAAAACTGCAGTATTTCTCTGCCCAGTAATCAGCTGAACTTCTTCTGAATGTAGGTGAGAGTATATTTCCTCCAATTCCCAAAAGTACCATGTCCTTTTCATAGATTCATAGATGTTAGGGTCGGAAGGGACCTCAATAGATCATCGAGTCCGACCCCCTGCATAGGCAGGAAAGAGGGCTGGGGCTAGATGACCCCAGCTAGATGCCTATCTAACTTCCTCTTGAAGACCCCCAGGGTAGGGGAGAGCACCACCTCCCTTGGGAGCCCGTTCCAGACCTTGGCCACTCTAACTGTGAAGAAGTTCTTCCTAATGTCTAATCTAAATCTTCTCTCTGCTAGCTTGTGGCCATTATTTCTTGTAACCCCTGGGGGCGCCTTGGTGAATAAATCCTCACCAATTCCCTTCTGTGCCCCCGTGATGAACTTTTCATGGAGACAGACACATGGATTTCACCAGATATGCAATACATGCCCCCACACCTGTGTGATGGGGATCAGTGGTCTGACTGTGAAGAGGAGGACTTCGTGGAACTGTTCTTTTTCTCTCTCTCCTTCCCCTATTCCAAGACCCAAAAAAGATGCTTGTCTCTGCTACTGCAGCCCAAGATACCTACTGCTAGAGCTGAGCTGACATTGAGGGAAGAAGAATGAGCCTGGTAAGGGGCTGTTCCAGATTACCTTAAGGTAAGGTAACATTGCCCCTCTGTCCCAAAGGGGAAGGTAAGGAAGGAACTGATTCTTGCTGGGTCATTCCTAGAGCAGAGCAGCTGCATGTCACCAGTTGCATGAGCATAATGAGAAGTCTGGATTTTGCCTTTAGCACATTACTAAAAAGAAAGAAATAAACAATACATGAGCTTTTTAAAACTCTTCAAAAGTCCAAAAGTCAAACTGACACAAAAAAATTATGGGATCTTAATGGAACACAAGCTACTGGCTGTCTCTTTCTTCCTCTAACCTGTCACTTTACAACAATAGTCAAAAAGAAAAATCAAACTCCAGTATAAGTCAACAGGCCACCCTTAGGTACTTGGCAAATTTAATTTGCTTGATAGTAAAGTCATCTCATTTGAGGTTTTAATTAGCAGTTAATTTCCTTCCAATGTAAAAAGCCAAAGATACTTATCTTGCAACTGAGAAAAGGAAATGTGAAGTTCATCTTGAAAACATCATTGATTGTTCCATCCTTTTTAACTGGAGCCAGATTTTTCTGCTTTCACACAGAAGTTTAATTTATAAGTACAAATATAAACAGAAGTTAAATGTGGATGAATCATGAATGGAAAGTACAACAAATAAATGTAATCCAAATGCCCAAAGATGCCTCACTTTTTCCCACAAATTTATATACCAACTGCAAAATTGCAAAGTACTCAAGTTATCAACTTTTAAATTGCCTGGTACTGTAACTCCACTGGACAATATGTTTGCTAGTAGGTCTGGCTAAATAATGCAAAAAAAAGTGTAAATAATTCATTAGTCAATTGATAGACAAACAATTATCTAATATATTATTTGCTGAATAGTATTCAGTCAGCTAGAGAGTTGGTCAAATAATGAGTAAAACTATACATGTATATTTTATGTAGTGAAAAATGCCAAATTTGTCCAATAATTTACTTGAAATTAATAATTCAGCCATCTGCATTTGCTAACTTGGTCCTCATTTGCTGATTCAAATATCTTATCCTAGTTCAACTGAACCTAATATCTTTTTACCAAGGCAATAGCTCAGTGAGGCTAGAAAACAACTGCACAGCTGGCCAAGGATTAATTATGGGATTTCTAATGCACCTGCCATTATCAAAAGGGAGAAAACATATATTATACATTTACATATTTTTTTCTAAATTCAGGCACCAAACATTAGCGGTGCATGCCTTGCTATTGTAAATATTCTATAACCAACTCCAGTGCAAAAGGTTCCATACATGTTTATGCAGAACATTTAAGAACTATTTTTGATATTTAGAAATATGTCTCATGTAAATATATACTTTACCTTACTGCTATACAACCAGCCCCAAGAAGTGACAGGGCATGGACAAAATTTGACTGAAAAGTTGGTGCTTGAGTATACTGGGGACTGCTTGGGAGGATATCTTACTGTTAGAGGGCATGGAAGACATCAGATGGTAGGTAGCTGCTGAGTCTCATACAGTTTAGGGCTGTTATGGAAGCTGGGAGGTTATGCTGAAGGGAAGCCAGTTTAATTAGTTGGAGGGGGAAAAAAGAATTCCTGTGATCAGTTTCATGGTCCAGACTTTGTGCTGGAGCCCCAGTTACCTTCTCCTGCAATTGCTGCTGCTTCCCAGCTGCTCATTACTGGCTCTTATCCAGCAAAAGAACCATGGAGCCTACTTAAGAGGTGCCAGAACAGTATCTGGCAGCCAAAAGTGCGAGTCAAGCTGAGGTGTGGAAATGCATGACAGAGCTGCCAAATACAACCATGATTGTTTAAGAGCACATTGTATACGTCTGTAGTAAGTGCAAAGCTGGAGGCAGCTGCCACAATCTCT
>NW_005842276.1:461922-498927 GCF_000455745.1 Alligator sinensis
GATTACATCTGGAAACAAGTTTATTAAGGCTTATTAAGATACAAAATATAAACCTTTCAAGAGCTTTATCAAACATTCTGCATCAAAACTTCATAGAATCTCTGAAAAATATACCTACTTTAATTGTGGACACATTTTTCTGTGCATTCAAAATCCAGGTTCTGGCTCGTTCACAAATGGATTCTTAGGCATATTTTGCTTATGAAAGTAAATGTTTCAATCTTAAAAAGACTTTCACCCAACAAAAATGCTCATCCAGAGAGATAGATCACACATTTGAAAGAGCCACCCGGATATCACGTGAAGAACTGCTGCAGTACAGAAGAACAACCCCCATGAATCGCACACCATTGGTTATGACATATCACCCCTCTCTCAAACCCCATACGGAAAATCCTCAAACAATTGCAACCCATACTAGAAAAAGACCCTATTCTTAAAGAGATCTTCCCAGAGCCACCCATCCTAGTCTTTAAACAAGCACCGAACCTCACTAACCTCATCACCCGAAGCAAACTTCCTCAGGCCCAAAACGCACCGAATAGATCCAAACCATGCCATGACAAGAAATGCAAAACCTACTGTCACAGAGCACTTAGGTGCCCTGCTCCTAAAGAGGGGAAATTGCCAGGGACAGAGCCCTAGCAGGGAATAAGGAGCCCAGCTGTGGGTTGCCAGGGCAACCAGAGGAGGTCAGCTGACCAGAAGGGGCAGGGCCTGTCTCCCTTATAAACCCAAGGAGCTGAGGCCAGAGGCAGTTCCCTGCCAGCAACTATGGAGGAAGGAGCTCTCTCATGGAAGGGATGGAGTAGTTCCTGGTAGGCTTGAGCGTTGCTATGGCCGGGCGGCTTCTGTTTAAGTTATAGCCAATGGGCTTGCATTTTGTGTTGCTGTTTATCACCGGTGGTTTGGGTGAGGCTATCAGGGGTTGGAGGAGGCCTCATAGGGGACTCACAGTGGAGCGTGAGGACCCCAGCGCCAGTGAGGGTGCAGCATTTGGGGTGTATAGACCCCAGCCCCAGAGAAGGGGGCAGCTTTACTGAGAAGGCCCCGGAGAGGGGGCACTACTGAGAAGCCCGAGTGCGGATGGAGTGAGCCCCAGAGCAGGGGCAGCATTACTGAGAAGCCCCACTGTGGGCACGGTGAGCCCCAGAGCGGGGGCAGCATTACTGAGAAGCCCTAGTGTGGGCACGGTGAGCCCCAGGAGAGAGGGCAGCATTACTGAGAAACCCCAGAGAAGGGGCAGTTGCTGAGAAGTCCCAGTGTGGACATGGAGGCCCCAGAGAGGGGGCAGCATTGTTGATAAGGCCCCAGAGAAGAGGGCACATAGTGAGATAGGGCCGGGGAGAGCCCTAGCACCAGAGGGGGCGTGTATCAAAGGAAGGAAGGCCCAGAGAGGACAAAAAGGGGCCAGATTGTGATGGGGCTGAGAAATAACGTCTATTCCATCGGCGGGGTGTGGACTGCAGTGTAGGAGAGGAAACGGAGCCACAGATAGCGCCCCCTGGCAGCAGGGCAGTACAGGGGCAGCCTCCCACTAATTAACATCAATTAATCAATTAACAGCAAGGCATGGCAGGCGAGAAGGCGGGCGGTTGCCCCAGGAACAAGTGTTTGGGCCACGTTTGGATCGGCCCAGAGTGGATACCTGTTACACCTACCAATACCTCTCCACCACCCCCACAATAGACCCATCACCATTCCCGGATCTTACAGCTGCACCTCCAGAAATGTAATATATCTCATCCAATGCACCAAATGCCCTGATGGAAAATGCGTTGGAGAGACCAAACAACAACTGCGCACCAGAATGAATGCACACCAGAAATCTGTCAAAGACAAGAATACCCAATTACCTGTGGGAGTACATTTTTCACAAGACAACCACTCTCTCTCCAATCTCTCAGTTCTAATCCTTAAAGGAAACTTACAAAACACTTCTCAGAGATGAGCCTATGAACTCCACTTCAACCTCCTGGATACTAAAAATCATGGACTAAATATAGACTGGATTTATTATAACCTATCTGACTCCCCAGGTACCTCTCCACTATTCATTCCCCTTCTCCTCCCCACCATCATCCCCAGCCCCCTCAAGCCTGTCTCTCACCCACTGACTCCTCAGTTTATATATTCACTGACTGCCTATCTTGTATGCATACCAGCCCAGCCTCTGGCTTCTTTACTTTTCATTCCATCCAGGAAGAGCACACACCAACTGCTGAAACTTTCTCAGCCTGGCGGAGGGTTTTTAAACCTGAAAGCTTGCTTAATTTTTTTTCCAACTATTTAAGTTGGTCTAATACAAGATATCAGATTTACCTAAAGAACCTTGTCTGACTATTATTCAAATGCAAGGTTTTTACATCCCAAAAGATGGGCATAGTACTGGTGGTCACATTTTTTAGTGATTTACAGGTTAGTTGAGAATTAATGGGTCCAGTCCTGTTCTCCTTGGTGGCAATGTGAAGAAGGGAGCTCCACTATGCCCCACTATTTATTTCAGTTACAGTAGACTTTTAAAGTGTATTTCTTTGCAATTCAGTAGACACACACACACACACACACACACACACACACACCACCAAAAAAATTATGTTAGGAGAACATTAAGCTTTCCAAGTCAAGAGGTCAACTGTTGGAAAACGAAGACTGGCCCTACCAAACAAGTTTAACATGACCAATGCAACCTTAATTCTTGCCCCTTCCACATATGAATTATAACATCTGAAGGATCAGCAATTGGCCAGATCTAAGTTGCCTTTCCTAGAACCTGCAAGAGTCATCTTTGTGCCCTGTTTCAGTACATGGCAGAGTGAAAAAGAAAGGTGGCATTGGAAAACAGTCTTTCATTATTCAAAACTAAACATTTCTTCCATAATCTCATTCTCTTAAGGGGCTAAACCATTTTTGCTGCAACTTAAAAATAAATTTCAATCTGAGGCAGACAACCAACATGGGAAATTTCAGGCTAACTGTTAAAGTGTGACAAAGGTATAAGTAATAGAAAATAATCACCTGAATACAGCCACTAATCAACACTAGGAAGGATTAAGCAATTTTAACTGCAGCTGTCACATTACACTCTCCCTGTGCTACCACATGTGCAACACCTGTAAAGCAGTGGTCATTTCTAATTGATGCATGCCATTTTCATTTCAACTAAAAAAAAGAGCACCCAATGCTCAGTCTGGGTCTCAGGCAGATTAACTGATAGATTAACTCAATCTATTTTAATTTAGCAACAAAGGCTTTAGTTATAGCCGTTACAAGAGAGAAATCCTTGACATTAAAGTAGGAGAGAAAGTATATCCAGATTTAAAAATAAAAAATTAAATTTACAGTATAGGGACTCATAAATTTATAACAACAGAACTTAAAAGACAAGTTATAAATAATTTAATGTTATTGATACAAATAGTAAATCATCAGGCTATTAGGTAATTTGAAATGACCCTTCATTTTGGATCTATCATAAGCAGAGTACAACCAATGTATTAATTCATATTTTCCATTCTGACTTGAAGAAACAAATACAATTAAGCTAGTTGATTGCATTGTCATTTATAGTATGTTTCTATTGAATTAACTTTTAAGTTCTCACTTATAATGATTGGTTGGCAAACACTGCAAAGAAATAATGTTTTTTAAAGAGATGTTTTCCATTGATTCTTTTAATCATGGAAATATTTCTCTTCTTAAATTTTTTTAATCATAGCTTTTGAAAAGATAAATTGTGGAATGAAGTTGACTTTCAGTGTCCCATTAATTATTTGTGGTATTTATTCAATATACTAATTCATTTTCCATGCATTAGAATAAATAAATACAAAATGTAATTATGGACTTTATCATAGAACTGAAAGAAATACTAAATATTTTTGCAAGTTCTTTCATATAATGTTTTCTTTATACTTTTTACTTTTGAGTACTGATATAAAGTATAGAGCTGTATATTGTCTTTATATAGCAGGGATTTAGGCACCCAACATAAAACTTAAGATACCTCAGTTCTACCTAAGCCCAAAATTACAATCCAAAAAGATTGCTTGGCTGCTATCTAACCCTGGAGGTGGCTCCCTCTTTGCCTGTCAAGTTGCCTAGGGCTCTACAGATTGACCTCTGTGCTTGTCCTCAGTTGCCCCAGGTCTGAGTGACTCAGTACCCACCTCCCACCCAAGCCAGGTAGAAAACTGGGAACTTCTCCACTCAGTGCCTTCAAGGGCCTGATCTGGTAGGATTTCTTAGAGCACACAACAAAAGGATCAATCTCCCTACAAAATTCAGTCATAACTGCTTTCTTTAAAATAAGATGAGCAGCTCTATACTAGCCATGAACTGACTGACCAGAGGAGTTTTCCATCTATTGACTCCTCTGTGAAATCCTACGAAATATTAACTTTAATTTCTACCAAGAAGAACTTTTACAATCTTTTCTCCAGTGCCTAATGAAGGGTGTTCGTGCCTGAAAGCTTTCAATTAAAGCAATTTTTTTTGCAAAAATCTTGTTGGTCTAATAAAAGACATCATCTGTACTATGAGTCCTGATTGCCTGTTCTTTAAAATATGGCTGCCAGGAGGAAGTGCTGAGGCAGAATTTCTGTATTTTCTGTGTTCAAAAATTGAGCAAAAGCTAAGAGCTGGCACTTTTTGAGGGGTGCCTTGAATCTAAACAGGTTGAGACCCACTGCTCTAGAGGAATCCAGGCCCTGGATTCCAAATGGACATCAGTTTCTGCCAACAGGCTGACTCAGGCGTCTGGCTAGGGCCAGGAGGTCAGACACATCTCTGTGTTCAGGGTTTCCTATTGGCTAGCTATAAGCAGCTCCCTACTCCATGGGCATGTCTACACGTGCAATTATTGTGCATTAAAGTCACTGCGCAGTAACTTACTGCACAGTAAGTGGGAATAGGGCCAGTGTCTACACTTACAGTCAACCTGGGACTGTGTTATTCTGGGTTTTTGGAAGAAGCAGGGGGACTGTGCTCTCATTAAGCCTTTATTGTAACAACTAACTCCTGACCCAAAATGATCAACAACCACTCCCTGTGGATGACATCACTCTTTAGTAAGGGAGTTAACCTTTACTACTACACATCCCCCTCTCTCAGGGGTTAGCTTGATACACACTTAGTTACAAAATGAACCTAAGCAAAGCAAAAACATTGGTAAGTCTATCTGTTTAGACCCACATAATTCACAGGTCTAATCTCTTTGGTGGAACTGAGGCACATACAGACCTAGTGTGGTAAACAGGTGGGATCTGGTGGAGATTTTCTTGATTCCTACAGAGAAGACTGTTAGGGTGACAATATTTAGATTTTGGGGAGCACTGGATTTGCAGCTGAAACAAGGCTTTAATCTGTCTCGGCAAAAGCTGCTGACCACAAGACAAAATGATGTATTCAAATAACCTTACAAATGCTTAGGCAAGTAGTTTCTTAACAAAGGGGTAGTATGCAGAATGTATAAATCATTGGGTAAAAGGAAATTGCTCATACTTGGAAGAGTTGTATGGAGTCAACGACTCATAAGCAACTCAGCTGGACTCCACCCATGCCCCAGTGGTGTTGAATGGTAGATCAAAAGTGCCTTATAGAGATCTTCATTCTTCTGGAGCAAATCCTTCACAGTCTGCACCACACGTTTGACTTCTCCATTACTACAGGGAAAATGTGGCCTACTGGTGACATGCTGAAAGTCATACTGGGATGCAAACTGCTTAAACATGGCTCCAGAAAATTGTGGGCCATTATCAGTTCTTAAAACTCACATGTCCATGTAACTGCTAGTGCTTTTTTTTTTTCTATTTGTGCATATCGAGTTTCAGATGGAGAAAGTGCTCTTGACAAAAGCAACAGGAGCCTGGGGGCCCGCTTCCTGACATTGTTGTAGCACTCCTCCAACCCCATATGATGAATCTCTGCTGCAATACGAGTTTCTCATGTTGGATCATATTGGGCCAATATCAGGGATGAACTGAGAATAGATTTGATCTCGCTGAAGGCTGACTGCTGTAGTGGTCCCCAGAGCCATATGCTGTTGTCACTTAAGAGGTCTATTAAAGGCTTTGTTATTGTTGCCAAGTTTGGCACAAAATGGCCCAAGTATGTGGCCATGCCTAAAAATCTGCATAATTCGGGGACATCTTTGGGTTCCAGAAACCCCTTGATGGCTGCAACTTTCGATGGATCTGTAATCCAATGCCGCACAAACATGAGTTCTGAAGTAGCAAAGGTGCACTTTTCATCAAGTGTAACTCCAGTTTCTTGGAGTTTTCTGAGCATTGCATCCACTCTTGCATTGTGTTATGCACCTTGGTGATCTCAAAAATCAAAATACCATCGGCATGGCAAAGAACTTCTTCTAGACCATCCAATATCTGTGACTTCCAAAACTGAAAGAATTCAGGAGCTGATGAGATTCCAAAAGGTAGCCATTTAAACTGGTAGCATCCAAATGGGGTAATAAGAGTTGTTAGTTTGGATGATTCAGTGGCTAGACGAATCTGCCAGAACCCTGCCCAACCATCCAATTTTGTGAAAACTTTGGCTCCTGCAAGTTGAGCCATGGTGTATTCCATCGAAGGAAGAATATGTCTTTCTCTGCACATGTACTTGTTCAGCTGTGTGAGGTCAACACATATCCTAATCTTACCATTGGGTTTTGGCACAACCACCATCCTAGAATGCCAAGGAGTAGATTTGTTACATCTCAGCTCTGTGTTCTTGGGAACCCTGGCACAGGACACAGTCTATCTGACTCACAAAGAATCCCCCTCCCTCCCCTCCACTACATAAATGAAACTGATTAAGATGCAGTGAGAGACACACCTAAGACCCTCCAGATAAGGGTGACAAGAGTGAAACAACTGCCCTAGGTCTCATTTGCATCAGAGATGGAACCAGATGACCATTCATTTACATAAGAGATGGAGAACAGAAAGCCTGAAGCAGAGACTGCAGTGAATTCTGGGATCAGAGAAGCAGGGAAGCACTGCATGATGGGGAATCTGTGCTCCAAATGCTAATCAACCCATGTTCTCACACACCCAGCTCAGCATTTATCAGACCAGTTCTAATCTGGATTTACAAAGGACTTTTCCCCCCCAGACACACACGCACCTCTCAGTTTAACAGGCATCTAGGGCCGTACATTCCCCCGTCCCACTATGGGACGCCTATTTAAACTTGGTTGACTAAAACTTGGTTGCCGGATTAGGTAATGCTGAGGCAAGAGGCCGAGTCAGAGGGGGTATGGGCAACATTTGAACAATGGTAAAGGGTTCATCACAGCATCCAGCCCGTTGGAGCCCTAATCACAGATGTTGCCATACTTTTCCTGAGACGACTGGTGGGAGTCCTCTCCACAAAAGGTTATGAGCACCCCAATAATTGCCTTAAGTCTGTTAAAAGACTATAGTAAGATCTGGAAAAGCCATCCATAGGAATTTCAAGCTGGCTCCCAAGTATTTGGGTTACTCCCTAATCTTAAGTGTTTCCTGATTCTCAATCAGTTTCCTGAGATGGTCCAAACCAGATAACCCCTTGTCAATAGAAAAGACAATGATTTACACTATTGAGAATGCTTCAAAGCAGCTGAACTGAGGGTATAAAAATCTGTAACAAGCAGCAGTGTGGGGACTTCAAGAAGAAAACTCCTGTGCTGACACCATCTCCTGTTGTTCTTGGGATGCTGGAAGAACAGATTGTCTCTCTCTTCAAGGATTGTGCTACAGACTGTGCCTGTCAGCTTTGCAGCTCGAGTACCTTGGACTGGTGAGATCCCAGCGCTCTCTCTCTCTCTTTTCTCTGTAGGCATAAATTTCTGAACCTGAGCTGTATTAGTTAAGCTTGAGCTAAGTTTCCCCAAATACTTAGTGAAACCAGGGTAGTACTGTAATTGTTTGTTTGTTTTTCTTTTGCATGTCTATTACTACTAGTACCATTATATATTTCATATGCTTAGCAATAAATAACTTTTATAGTCAAACTGGTAGTAACTGGGCACATTTTTCCTTCTCTGCTTCTCTTTCCTCCCATGCTCTGCAGCAACGCTTCTTTTACCTAAGCTAAAGATCCCTGTGAAGCCCAAAAATACTGTGGGGTCTGCTCATCAAGAGGCCAAAGATTGGGACGTGCTGAGTTTGAAACACATAAGGGAATCAGCTTGTACAGGCTGATTGTCCCAGTTTGACTCAGACGTGCCCTTATGAACTGAATGCTGGCCCATGAGGGTGTCAGCTGGACACCCAGCAGGATTCAGAGGGATTCTGTTCACCTGTGTGCTTGTGTCTAGCTGCAGTTTATTGTTGCTCTGATGAACTGATTCTTGGCATATGAGGGTGTCAGCCTGTCCATGCTGATCAACCCAGCCGGGTCAGGCGTGTCACATTAATTTGTGTGTGTTTGTGTGTATGACTGATTTGGTGACTGGAGGAACCCAGCCCCATTGAAACTGAGTCCTGCAAGATAGCTCCATTGGGGGTGAGGGCTTGCAGAAGGGAGAGATACAGCTCCGTATAGTAACACAAGCAGCACATTGACAGAATTACCAAGACCCTAGTAACCTATCCCTAATAAATGAGCACACCCCAAAGTAATGGGCAAATCTGGTAACAGGTTTTTCAATCTTTGTAATTACTCACATTTCCTCCATGCATGTTAGCTCTTCTTTAACTTTGTCCATTAGTGGCAGTGGTATCCATCTTGGAGTAGTTAATTCATATGGACTGGCATCAGCTTTTAGACACATCTGATATTCACCTGACATTTTTCCCAGACCAGAAAAAAACGATGGGTATTTGGTTCCGTAGTACTGCTCCAAGGATTTATGGTCTGTTATTTCATCTAGTCAATGGACAAGTTGCAGTGCCTGTATAGCCAGTAATCCAAGTAAAGGCACAGCAAGAATACCAGTCACATAAACTTCCTGGTCTATACATCTCTGCTTCAGTGTCATCTTTGCATTAAAGGATCCCAGTACTTTGAAGGTAGTGTCTCCTCGTCCCCATAACTGTTTAGTAGGGGTAAGGAAAATCCCATCCCTGTGTGGGCTGTAGTAAGAATTGGGGGTAGCTGAGACTGCTGCTCCTGTATCTATTTTAAATGATATTGGTTGTCCATTGAGCTCAATTTCTGTCATGCAGATTCCTGGATCTGATGAAGACTAACTTCATCTAAAAGTACTGTGCAATTCTCTGCATCTTGTTCTGTGATTTCACAGACTCCGGTGGTGGAGCAACAAATAGAAGCATAGTGACCTTTCTTTTTGCATCGCCGACATATCTCTTCCATAGCAGGACACTGAGCACGACTACATCCTGTAGTTTGTCCATGCCTGTGGCACTGTCCTCTTTTTCCACTTGTTTAACACTGTGGGCAGTGGGGAGGTCACTCCCTGTATTCATTGTGCCTGTCAGTTCTATTTGTATTTGTTTGTAGTTTCTTTACAGTATGCATTGCATCCATATTGACTAATGCCTGACAGGACTGAGAATCATTCTGGATTTCTTGTTGTTGCTGTTTAACTAGTTCTGGTTGGCAAGCCTGTGTGATAGCCTTCTGGAGCATTAAATTAGGGCCCAACAGTAATTTTTGTGAGAGATCTGTATCATGAAGCCCCACAACTAAGTGGTCCCTAACTAGCTCCTCCTTAAGCTCCCCATATTGGCAGGATTCGGCCATTGTACAGAAAGATGTGATGAATCTGTCCACAGATTCTGAAGGCTCCTGCTTACTGATGTTGAATCTAGCTCGTTCATAAATCACATTTCTTTTCCCCAGAAAATGATCAGTTAAGGCTTCTATCACTACAGCGTATTGCTTTTTCTTTGCGTCTGTAAGAGGCAATGACAGCAGAATTTCTTCCACCTGATCTCCCATAGAGTAGATAAGAGTACTCACTTGGTAAGCTTCCAGCTGTTTGTCCAGGCCTGACACTTCCCTGAAGCGATTAAAATGCCTGATCCATTAAGGCCGCATTCGAGGGTACCGGATTGGAAAATATTGGATTTTCCAATATTAGAAATATTGGATTGGAAAATTTGGGGGGGAGTGAGGCCAAAATGTTAAGCACCGATACCTGATTTATAGATGACTAAATCTTTTACTGGCCCACAGTCCAGTATTAAGACTTGTCTATGCATGGAGTTAACTATAGAATAGGTATGAACAACTTCATTAGTGGATGCTCATATTCCAGAATAAGACTGTCTTGTTCCAGTGGAAAAGTGGATTGGGTTAAACCAGAATATGATACCTTATTCCAGAATAAGAGTGTCCATAGATTAAGTAATGCAAGAATAGTGATTACATTTTAAATTCACACCCAACCTTCAGCCAAATTAACCTTCAAATGTAGATAAACCCAAACACAGTCAGCTCCAAGGATTTCTTTATTAATTCATATTTATGTACTTGTACAATGCATGGCATAACTGTGGGTTCCTGATCCATGACTGGAGTTCCTTGGCACTATAACAATATAAATAATTAACAACAACAATATTAATTGTGAATGTATTATGATCAGAATCATGAGAGATAAAAGGGACTTAAGCTCTCCCAAATTCTGCTTGGAAATCTAACTTTTCCCATGCACAGGACACCTGCTTCCCCAATTCCCAGACAAACAGAATTTGTCATGAAATTCACCCCTTGGTCACAACATGGTGCTTCTCAATCTCAGCTTTCATATTTAAAATATATTTTTAGCCCTTATAGTTTCAGTGACAACCTTACAAAAGTTGTCACTGAAACCTTACAAGACTAACCAATGCAGCAATGTTTGCCTTAGCATGTAGACAGGCTAAAACAAGGGCTTAGAGAAGTGTAAACCCTGTTTATCTTACTTAGGGTCCCGTGTACTCCCTGACTGCAGCATTTGGCATTTTTCCAGGTTGACAGAGATCTCGCATTATTGCTAATGAAATCTCCATTTTGCTGCAGTCTATGGAAGTCTTTGCAGACACAGGGGTCTACCCACACACACAAGCTTGCAAGGTTGAAACCTAAGTGCAAACAATAGCAGTTTTCTTAGTTGAGAACCCCTCTTGCTGGCAGATTGAGAAAGCCCACACTTTTCTCATTGCTCTCCAGTTGATCAATATATGAGAAGACCATTAATCAAATATGCTAAACTCTTATTTTTATATAGCTGAGATTTCAGATCAAAGATACACGTTTACCTTAACATGCCATGTGAAAAACATTTTATGACCTCCTTTGAAAATAATATAACTCACCTGATTAGTAAATTTATATTTTCTGAATATATTAATTATATCTTGTCCGTGTCAATGAGAACTGCAAAGTAAGGAAATTATTTGTGAGGGTGGAAGTATCATATATGTATTGTATAGTTAATTTGTCTTTTGATCTGGCTTTGGCTCATTGCTTACTTAAAAACTTTGTGAAAAAAAATGACAAACCATCAGCATCCTGCCATCAGTGGTCCATAAGGTACAGCAGGCTGAGGAGAAGCACCCGAGTCCTGCAACCTCCTTTTAATGCTCAATCTCCTGAAGGAGAGCATGCCAAGCTGTTGACAAGAATGTTGCAGGCCTCTTACTTCTACACGCAGTAGATCAGGGATCAGCAACCTTTAGAAACAGCAGGGCACAGCTTGTTACCCAGTCACCACAGGACATCAATCCCCTAATGACACCCCAGACCACCCATGCCCCCTGGTCCCCCAAACACACACACAGGGTTTCTCCTTGCCATTGCCATCAAGTGCCACATGGTCATGCCAACAGCCATGCTGAGAGGGAAATTCAGCCGTGGGGGTAGGGAGCAGAGAGGTTTGGGACGCTAGCAGAAGATGCACAGGCAAGAGGTAGAGTGTAACATAGGCAAGCACCAGGACAAATGGCACACAGCAAGCAGAAGGACATAAGGATTGCCCTCTCCACTACACACTATCCATTTTCCCATCTGCCAAAGGCCAGATAAAAACCCTTTGCAAGCCAGTGGTTGACCCCTGCACTAGAGGGTTTGTTGTTTACTAGAAGTTTGTCCAGGATGCAGGATAAATGAGAAAAGGAAAATTATTCTTATACAATTGAATCCTCAAAAGAAAATATTGTTTAATGATATGTGGAGCTATCAGACAAGAACACCCAGCCTTTTTAGAAAAGGTGACTACACATTAATAGAAATTTTCTATACATTTTCCCTTATTACACATCCTGTCAGAAAATTAAGCACAAGTATTTAGTGGAAAGTACCTTATCCTGTTCACTATGCATATTTGGATGGTGGGTACTTCTATAAGTGAAGTTCATTCCAACAGAAAACTTTTCACAAAAAGTTCAGCAAACTCATATTTCATTGGGGAAACTTAGTATGCTTTTTGACAGAAAAAGCAACCAACTTCTTTCAGACTGGCTGACTTATTTCTGATTAAGGAGAAAACACAAAGTAAAGTATTCATAAGAGAACACAACACATTTTTCCTTTGCACAGCTGAATCATTTCTGAAAAGAAATAAACATGTTCTCCTTGCCCCTGAGTATAACTATTAGAAATGTAAAAGAGTAGTGTATAGAAAACAAAGGCATCACAGCATCATACCACAAAACTAAAGGCTGACTGTGACCATGTAAAGTGCCTGTCCTTGTACAACCTACAAGTTCTGGTTGATGTTCTGAAGTTATTCTTACAATTTTTTTTTTAAATCAGGAATGAGCTCTGTGTATTGGAATTGAGAAGAAACTCCAATCCTTAGAAGGGTGTGATAATCAAAAAAGAGCTTGTCTAGAGGCCCTCCAGCAGAGGAGATGCCAGGACTGCTCAGGGAAGTTTAACAGCATGTGTACAGTGAATTGAGACTCAGTACAGTAACTTGATGAATGTCCAGCCTGGGGACAGCTTCCCAGTAACACTAACAATGCTGCTTTGCTGATCTGCAACAAATACAGTCATGTCAAATTACAAATCCCCAAACATACTGAAACTCAGCTGAAATACAAACCTTAAAGAATTAGATGGGAAAAGCAAATTCCATTCTATTAATATTAACTTACATCAGGGATCAATTTAGCCCAGGGATCAATTTACACTAATTAATTCAGTATATTATAAATTAGATCATCTTTTTAAAACTGTTTTCTTTATTCTAGTAAACTTGGATAAGCATACCTCTGCCTAGATGCAGAAGAGCAACTGTTTGAGCATAAAAAGCCAGGGGATTTCCAAATATGAACAAGAATGTTTAATGTTCCCTCTCTTTTTCTACTCTTGATTTGACTTAAAATAAAGGGTTTGATCTTTCTCCCACTGAAGGAGGAGTCATCAATTTAACAGTACCAGCTAAAGGACTGCCTAAGCCTAGCACCAAAGCCCTCTGATCCCTCAGCCTGAACAACCAGGTGCCCATTTACAGCTGAGTGAGTTAAGACAAGAGCAGGTCTCAGTCAGGGCCCTAAACTCATAGTAAGACATGTTCGGCAGAACTTTGTTGCATTTCACATACCTACATGGAAATGTTCCACCTCCCTCTAACTGCCATTTTTGCAACTCCCAGTTTGCAATGTTACTCCACCTGTAGTGTGGACGCATAAGCAGCCACATGGTTACTGAGCATGCTCTGATGGCTTCATGCTGGTTGTGTAGGAGTGTGGCTCCATGTGCACTATCTGAGCATAGCTCTTGAAATTGCAAGCTGGTAAGGAGTGGAAGGCCCTTCCCATCTTTCATCCTGAGTGAGCTGGGCACTCACCCAGGCAGCAGAAGGCCCAGGTTCTAGACCCCTCTCCTAACCCAGAGCAGGTTTTGAACCTGCATCTCTCTGCCTTTACAACATGGTAAACTAACTAGTGTAGGCCACAGGTTAGGCATTATCCTATCTCCAGCATTCCAGATTAAAGACTGAATCCTTGGTGTGTTAAGTTTTCCAGGCACATTGCATTTTGCTTACTAATAATACCTAAGAGCACTTATATTTCATAGATGAAGACCATAGCATTTCCACATTTCTCAGTGCAGCTTCACAATTTTTACCAGGGCGAATGTAAGTGCTTGAAACATGTGACATTTTGATTTGTGTGAATGTTTTAGGAGCAAAATGCTAAGAAACCAGCAGAAGTTAAAAGAATCCTGATGATCTTTTTCATTAAGAACAGGCACCAATGAATCTACCTTTTAAATAGTTTTCCTTAAAATAGAATGCTCCCAGTGGGAGAAGCAAATGTAGAAAATGAAGTGCAAGATAGTCCAACACTAAAAGAAACTTTTTAGCATGGCTAAAATAGAGAGACAATGAGGAAGAGGGTCTGACTTATGAAGAATCAAACTTTACATTAAACAAACCGCATTACTGATGTAGCTCAAAGCCCTGACCTTCCTGGGACAAGCACGTTATAATATGAACTGATCTCGCATAGCTTTTGTATTGTGCCTTTTATGCAGTGCTGTTCCACTGGCAGCCTGCAGACTACAGGCACTCCTCACTTAACGACCGAGTTCTGTTCCTGCGACTAGGTCATTAAGCAAATTGGTTGATAAGCGAGGAGCCACCCCTTGATACTGCGTGCCTTGGCTTGAGACGGCGCGCTGCCGTTTCAAAGACCAAAGTGCTCGTACTTACAACCAGTTCTCGTACTTACGACCAGTTCTCGCTGGTCATAAGTCCGCGCGGTCATTAAACAGGTAGGTCGTTAAGTGAGGAGTACCTGTATATGCAGCCCCTGCAGGGTTAACCTACAGTCCCTTGCCTACAACTTTTCCCCCTCCTACAATATTTCAGTTGCTGCTGAGGGCAGGATGGGGCATAGCAATGCAGCTCATGAGACCATGGAAACCCTACACTCTCAGAGTGACCCAGGGACAGTGTGAGGAGAGAGAAGAGCCCCAAAGAAGTAAAATGGCCCCACCTATATTGCAAAGAGCTCTGCAGGGCTCCTCCTTCACCCGGTGTTTCAGGAGGGGAGAGGGAGTCAGCCGGAATGCCAGGATAAAAGGAGATGCAGGGCAGGCAAAAGAGGGACACAGGAAACCAGAAGAGACTGACTCAGGCAGTGAGACGGCCGGGACAGCGGAGGTGCTGAGGAAACAAGGGAGACCGGGCTTAAGGAAAGCAACTCTGTGGAGGGAGCTGCCAGGGGAGAGAACCCGGAGGGAAACGCCCAGAGAGAGGCAGTTAGAAGGTACTACAAAGACCCTAATAGAGGGCTGAAGAAAAAGGGTACCACAAAGTTGGGACTGTAAGGGCAGAAGTGCCAGTGTGGTGTTTTTTTTGTTCTCATTTTCATTAGGGTGATAGGAAAGTCACTCTGGATAGTGCATTTACAACTATCAGGGCAATAAGCCAGGAAAAAAACTGGCTAGGATTACTGGCAGGTCTGTGCCAGCTGGGTGAGGTACAACTGGGCCCATTGGGGATACTGAGTGGCCAGACCTAGAGACCCAAGGAGCATTTTTTTTTTTTTTTTTTTTTACTGCTCAAAGGCAGATTGTGGAGACAATTGAATTATCACCCGGTGGAACGGGCAAGGGTGTAGGGGTTGGTGGAGCCCTCACTACACTAAGAAAAACTGCAAGAGCCAAAGCGTCAAGACCCACACGCCCTGGCATTCTATTTTCTCCTGTAACAACAAGTCGTGGCAGGAGAGATTTTGGACGTGTGGGAGGAGTTATCAAGGCACTGCGGTGGACTTAGGCTTGTTAGCTGAGGTGCTAAAGTTGTCTTGGTGTAGAAGATAGTCAGAAAGGGAGAAAAGGAGAAAAAAAAGCAGCTCAGACCAGTGATGAGCTCCAGAGATTGACAACACCTAGACCGATAGAGACAAGCCTCTACCATACATAGGGGCGGGATTTTGGGGGGAAAGTCCACCATTGGACAGACAGCACAGTACAACATGGGAGGAGCCCGCCACAGTGTGTTTGGGAGGAGCCCATGTCTTGTGGTGCAGCTTGCAGGGCATGGGAGCATCCACACAGGAGAGCAAGGGAAAGATGCTGTGCAGTGCATTGAGGGAGGCACTTGCCATGCAGCATGGTGTGTGGTAGGAGGGGGAAAAGAGGTGTAGAGGGTCATGCAGCCTCCAACCATTCAGGTGTTGGATGGTCCATTAAACCAGGTGTTGGATAGTGCATTAAAAGTTCCTCTACCACATGTCAAAATTAATCAACAAATCCCCTATGAAATCAGACAATTTATAGGATATTTCTCATGATTAATACCAATCAGAGACCCTGACTCAAGATGCCTGGCTACCACCACAAAAGAAGAGCCACAGAATAATCATCCATGGCTTTTGGAGAACTTTACCATTACATTAACGGGATAAAACAAGGGAAAAATTGCGGAACCAAGGGGCACAACCTCCGCTAAAACCAGGAAACCTTAGGTTAATGCCAAGGAGCTACCAAAGGTCCATTTTAGTAGTATCACTTGCCAGGGATTTCTTTATAGGTTTAAGATACTTTTGCTATACTTAAATACAGTCTCCTCAGGAATCAGCATCGCCTAAAAGAAAACATAAAACTAGACATCTGAAAAGACGCAAAGTTCAGGAAGCCTGAGAGCATATAAACTCTTCTGAGTCATGCACTTAAATAAAAGAGTATTGCTGCACTAGCTTAAAGTGACCTGCCTCCCTATTAGGCAGTCAGAGAAATGAAGTCTCTTCAAGCAATCATTCAAACCGAGGGAAGTCAAAAAAAAGAAAGTGTGCTTAAATGGTCTAGATTGCTCCCACACTGATAGAGTGGCCAAACTGTACCCATTGTGTGATGGCATATTAAAGATATTAAGATAGATGGACACCTAACTGCCAGTGAATCTAACCTGGGCCTTAGTTTCAAATTAAGAAATTATTCCTTTGTCCTCATACTACCATATTATAGCTTGCTTCCTCTGTCCCATCTATGATATCAACCTGCAATAATTACCACTTGTCTGATTCTCTAATAGCTTCTGTTAGCACCTTCTTCCATGCTGTTCCCTTAACCATGGCATGTGTTTCCTAAGCACACACATTCTTTAGTTATTCATGCAACATGGAATAGCTTTAACCTTGTAATATCCTGTAGCCTGATGTTAACGGTGTTGGGAGATAGAGGTTCAAAATCTTTCACAGGTCTCTCACATCCAGAGTGAGTGCTATCATCACTGACCTGTTTAATGAAAGATGGGAACCACCTGCTTCTCTTCCTGTTTGCAGGAAGAAAGGACTGGCCAGCCGTTTTTTCTTGAAAGGAAGAGCTTAAGTGCCTGAGCTCCATGAGAGAGATCCAGGTTGTGAACCCTGAGAGGAGGGACATGTTAATCACTAAGACTGAAAAGCTTATCAGTGATTTTCCTAAAGATTGTACACAGAACCCTCACCAGTGTCTGTAAAGAACCTTTCTCTTGATCTCTAGAAAGTCCCTCAAAATATAAGGGACAAAGCCACTCAAAACTATCACTGGTAGCAAGCTCTGTCAGCCAGTAGTCTGTAGCTAAACAGACTTGAATGTCTCAAAATTGATGGCCTGAAAGTGGAATTCCTTGAACGCCTTGAAGTGGAAGGAGTATTTGCTGGTACTGGCTAATAGACAAACCAAAGACAGATTATTTGTTTTGCCCAATAGTTTTTCTCTGGGAACTTAACACCTGCACCAGTATTAACACTTTAGCAAAATTTTGTCTCAGGTCCTACAAGAATTTGAAAAGGGCTCTTGGATCAAGTGCATTGAAAGAGTTCATTTCCTGCTGTAGGACAACAATCAATGTGGAGAAAAAGGTGATTAAAAGGAAAAGTTCTTCAGTCTACCACTGAAGATTGTCCTGAGTTATACTCCAAACCACAAAGTAGCTCTAATACTTGTTTATCAGAGGTATCCCAGCTTGGAAACTTTTATGGTTTTGACTCTTTCTTAAAAAGTGTGGAAAATATCTATGTATTATATATTAATGTAATCTGGGCGGTACTCCAAGAGGTACCCCCTGGCTCCAATTGAAGGGATCTAAGCAGGTGCACAAGCACTGTGGGAGGTGTAAGGACTCTCCTCCCCCTATAGAGCAGAGCCAGACCACCAATGGGGACTTAACCATATACCTTTTAACGAGAGAGCAATACTGGGAACATAACCAGTATAAACCAGGGGGTATAGGGTTTACTACAATGCCCCAAGGGGTCAGGATTCAACAAAGGTAGACACTTACAATCATAGACATATTCATCCAGTTGACAAAAGACAGGGTTAACCAAAATGTAAAACACAAACAGCAGAACAAACAATACTGGTTGGTGAAATATAAAAGGCACAAAATACAAAATGTCAAATGACAAGGAATATAGGGCCTAGATACCTGGAGGGGGAGAAAGGGGGAAAATACAATGGCCCTTTTCCACTGCAAGAAGAATTTGTCCTGGTTAGCTTACTCACCCCACCTGGGACTTAAACTCAGATCTCCCACGTAGTAGGCAGAAGCTTTACCACAGCCACCAGTGCTGGTAGTGTGCCAAGCTGCTAGGAGTCTTGACCTTCCAGGAGCCCCAACCTCATGTTGAGCTGCCTGGCCTCTTATTGGAGGAGCTGGAAGCAGAGCTGGGAACCTCTCAGGTTGCTGCTCAGATCCTTGCTGGAACTGGGGAGCCTCTCCTGCTGCCCACGGCCTCTCGTAGGAGATACTGGAGCTCAGCGGGGAGCCTCTCCTGCCACCTGCATGCTGTGCTGCTGAGGGTCCAGCTGCTGCCTGCAGGTTCCACTCCTTCAGGCTTTTCTGGGGCAACTGCTCCCACCGCACTGGCTCAGCTCTTTGCTAGCTCTTTCAATCTCCTTCCTTGTGGTCCCTCACTGGTCTCCCTGAGTCAGCCATGCCGCCCCTTTTATCCCCCTCCTGGTGACCCAAGGGGCCAATCAGGGAACATGGAGGGTGAGTCTCTGGGGCCTGATTCGTGAGGAAAGGGAATCCCAAGTCCTCTAATCATCTTTTGTCCTTTCAAAACCCCTGGGCTAAGTCACTGCCAGCTAGGCCATCACATCAAGTATTCCAGTTTGCTTCTCTTCAGCAGAAGAAAAACAAAATAGGAAGTTTTGGAACAGGCTATTCACTGCAATTGGAACAGATATCAGATCAAAATGTATCGCATTTATATTGCCTCTCATTTACATTCTATTGTTCATATTAAATTTGAGTAGTACTCTTTGCTAAATGTTTTCCCAATTTATGCAGTATGACTGAAAGACTAGATTTTGACGGACAAATTTTAGTGTTTTCTGAAGGAGTCTGCCAAGTACTCTAAACACTTGTGTCAAAAAATTGTTACATTTCTGCATCTAACAATTTGGCCTTCTTTACTGTGTCTTCAGTGCCTTTAACAGTTAGTAAAATAATAGAGGTATGCATGGATATTGCTTAGCAGATAATTAATGAACAAAATTATCATTAAGTGTCAGGGGAAGAGTAGGGGCCTTTCAAATAAACTGATGTGTTTCCACATTCACTGTTTTTGCCCAGTTAAATGTTCCGATAATCATGTTCTACTGCAAAGCAATGCCATCTAGTTTAGGCCAAGAAGGTAGCAATGACAGCATTTATCACATCAATAATTTTAACTGAATCAAAACAAAGGCAGCTCTTGTGTATTGACTACGCTCCATAGCTATAAATTATCACTGATTGCTTTGAGGACTGAGGTGTTGATGTCTTACTTCCTTCCATTAGCCAAACTGGAATGAAGTCAATAGTATATTTCATATATAGCAAAAAAAAAAAAGTCTTCACTGCTACATTGCTTAAATGTTTCATTTTTTGTTAAATAGTTACAAAATAAGATGAAACGGTATGAGCTTCCATGAAGCCACTAAAATTGCACTCTGGTAAACTTTGGCCTATAACATATCTTTTAAATGATATGTTTTTAAATGAATGATTCAACTTCTATGAATGTCAATTTTGATCCTTTATGAAGTTTAAAGGCTTACTACTCCTGCACATACCAACCTTTGAGTACGTGTGTGTGTGGTGTATTGGTAGGAAGAGTACAGATTTCTCTTGTTTTATGCTGACATGCATTCCTGTAAAACAGTGCATAACTTGAATTGCATAAAGGGAACCCACTTTACAATGTAACAATAGGGATATGTTCCAAGACCTAGACTATACTCACCCCCAGACCCATTTCTACCACTTTTACAAGACAATTTTGGTACTCACCAACAGCAGACAGTACACACAAGCACAGGGCACTATCATAATGGGGATAGCAACTACAGAAACACATGTTGCAGATAACGAGCGCAGATCCACACAGGAGACTATATTTTGGTGTGTGTCGCTCCCACAATGCACCACACAAAGCACCTGACTGCAGGATTCCACCACACCAATCATATAAGAGTGAATTTACCTCGCATATAACAAATTTTTGGTATAGTTTCGTAGTTGGTAGGGTCGGAAGGGACCTGAGCAAAGCATCAAGTCCTACCCCCTGCCATGGGCAGGAAAGAATGCTGGGGTCAAATGACCCCAGCTAGATGTCTATCTAGCCTCCTTTTAAAGAGCCCCAGGGTAGGAGTGAGCACCACTTCCCTTGGAAGTTGGTTCCAGACCCTATCCGCCCTGACTGTGTAGTAGTTCCTCCTGATATCTAGCCTGAATCTACTCTCCATCAACTTATGGCCATTATTCCTTGTTACTCCCAGTAGTGCTCGGGGGAACTCCCATTGCCTGCTGGTCTCCCTTGGCCAGTTTGTAGATGGCCACCAGATCCCCTCTCAGCCTTCTCTTGTGGAGGCTGAACAGGTTCAGGTGTCGTAGCCTCTCCTTGTAGGGTCTGCCCTGCTGCCCCCTGATCATGCGGGTGGCCCTCCTCTGGACCCTCTCCATGTTGTCCACATCCCTCCTGAAGTGTGACACCCAGAACTGGACGCAGTACTCCAACTGCGACCTGACCAGTGTCATATAGAGGGAGAGGATCACCTCCTTGGACCTGCTCGTGATGCATCTATGGATGCAGGACAAGGTGCGGTTAGCCTTCCTGACCACGTCCCCACATTGGTGGCCCATGTTCATCTTGGAATCAATAGTGACTCCAAGATCCTTTTCTGCCTCTGTGCTGATGAGAAGGGAGTTCCCCAGCCTGTCAGTATGCTGCTTGTTCTTTCTCCCTAGGTGCAGTACCCTGCACTTGTCAGTATTGAATCCCATCTTATTCTCATCTGCCCACCCCTGTAACCTGTCCAGATCCAATTGCAGCCTTGTCCTTCCCTTCTAGCATGCTCACTTCTCCCCACATCTTAGTAACATCTGCGAATTTGAACAAGGTGCTTTTTACCCCCTCATCCAAATTGCTGATGAAGATGTTGAACATATCTTGTTGAACATATAAGAGGGGTCATTGCATAAGAGTGAATTCGCACATACAGAACCCGCATAAAGTGAGGGAAACCTGCACTAGGAGGGTCTAGTGATGAATACTCTCAAATATACACTGAAATATTACAACTATATGATCTCAGTTCAAATAAGATAGCCAGAAGACATTTCCTGATCCTTGAAGGTTTCAGATTTCCTAAAGGGTCAAACTTCCACAACATGAAAAGTATCATCTAAAATGGAACAAGCTGGTGCCTCCCTGCAACTCCCACGTCCCCAAGTCAGTGCCTGAGACCTAGGCTAATAGTTACAGCTAATCATTGACAAACCTCAAAAGTTTGATTTGAAGTTTCATTTGAATGACTGATACTTATTCAGTCCTTGAGATTTCTCCTTTGTGCCTTCTTCCTTTCCAGCAAGTCTAGCAAATGCTAAATCTCAATTCTGATCTGAGTAGCCAATGTTAGATTCAGCATTGAATGCTGGGCTTTGGCTGGCTCTCTTTTCCAGATGCTACTTCTTTGTAGGCTCATTCCAATTGCATTGCCCCAGTATCCACTGCTTCCCTTCTATCCATTGACCTGTGGAATGCCTCCGTATAGATTGTCTGATCAGATTTGTCATAGATTCATAGATGTTAGGGTCAGAAGGGACCTCAGTAGGTCGAGTGTGACCCCCTGCCCTGGGCAGGAAAGAGCGCTGGGGTCAGATGACCCCAGCTAGTTGCTTGTCCAGTCTCCTCTTGAAGATCCCCAGGGTAGGGGAGAGCACCACCTCCCTTGGAAGCCCATTCCAGATTCTGGCAACCCTTACCATGAAGAAGTTCTTCCTAATGTCCAGTCTAAATCTGCTATCTGTCAATTTGTGGCCATTGTTCTTAGTTACTCCAGGGGGTGCCTCAATAAATAGAGCATCTCCTATTCCTTGCTGCCCTCCCCTGATTAATTTATAGGCAGCCATAAGATAACCTCTCAGCCTTCTCTTAAGAAGGCTGAAGAGATCTAGGTCCCTCAGTCTTTCCTCGTAGGGCCTTGCCTACAGGCCTCTGATCACATGAGTGCCCTCCTCTGAACCCTTTCAAGATTCTCCTAATCCCTCTTGAAGTGCAGTGCCCAGAACTGGACATAGTACTCCAACTGCAGCCTGACAAGTGCTGCATACAGGGGAAGCATCACCTCCCTGGACCTGTTCATCATGCATCTGCTAATGCATGATAAAGTGCAGTTAGCCTTGTTGATCACTTCATCACATTGACAACTCATGTTCATCTTGGAGTCAACATCTGAACTGACTTCCAAGCAAAAATAGCTTTCCCTGAGAAAAAATATTAAATTAAGTTGTTCTGTTGAACTTTTTGAGTCAGAGATCCCTTAGAGAACATATGCAAAAAGTTGACATTTCTGGGAAAAGAAAAGATGAAACTGGAGGAAATGAAATATAGGAAAATGGCATGAAAATTTGCCAGCATTTGGTAATTTTACATGCTTGTGCTCAATCCCCTCTTCAGGTTAGCTTTGATTATGAATACTGGAAATAAGATGGAAGCTAATTTTCTTGAAAAAAGGTCAAAGATACACCCAAGCTTAGCGGACCGTTAGGTTAGTGTAGCCCTGATCAGTTATCAGTGGCATACAAAGATGGCATGGTTAGCTTCACATCCAGCTGTCTTTGACACCTCAGTCCAAATAACCTGAGATTGACTCTCATGGCATATGTAGGTACCTTCAATTGACAAAACAGTCTGAGGTACCTCGTAATGGGATATGTCATTTCTCCTTCTCTTGGGCTGTTGTTAGCTTGCAGCTAAAACTCTGTCAATAATACATGGAGGAGTCTAATGTTTCATATTAGGATTGATTTAAATTTGTTTGCACATTCTGTTAGTTTTTCCTAGCACAGGTAAGAGAATGCATCCAGAAATAGATCAGTAAGTAAATAATTTGTGTGATTATAAAAAATTATTTGGAAGAAAAAGAAGCATAAACACAGATTTGAGAAACGCTGTAGTAAAATGTTTCTTTTGATTGCATTGTTTTAGCCCTTTTAGAAGTCATTGGATTGTGACAGCTAAATTAGTACTGCCAGTGTTGCTGACCTAGGATCCCATGAGAGGGGATTTGAATCTTCAATTACTTAGTCTACCTCTTTTCTCTTTCTGTTTTTCTGATTGCACCCAGTTCACAAGCAAACAAAAAGGATGAAAAGTCTGTTTTTGGTTGAACATATATGAAACAGATGCATTTGGTCCTGTGATGGTTTTACTTTAAGAAGAGATGCTGCAAATAGATCTAGTATGAACATGTATAGTGTTAAAAAAGGGTAAACTGAATTACCTGCAAGAGAAATCAAAGTGACAGCTCTGGGAACTGAAATCTTCTATTAGTTAATCAAACAGAAAAAGAATGGCATGGACAGGAGCTGTGCAAGCCTCTCAAATTATTATATCAAGGTAATAGTGGAGGAGCATGTTGGGGATTTTTTCTTATAGAGATGGCAGACAGGCCAACTGGGAGGTTAGGGGGAACACTTCTTGATTTGCTGCTCATAAACAGGGAGAAATTGGTTAAGAATGCCAAGGTGGAAGGTAACTTTGGTGATAATAACCACCAAATGTTAAAGTTCAAGATCCTAAGGGAAAGAAGGAAGAGGAGCATCAGAATAAAGACACTGGACTTAAGAAAAGCTGGCTATAACAAACTCAGGGATTTGGTGGGCAGGGTCTCCTGGGAGGCAAGTATGAGGGGGAAAGGAATCCAGAAGACCTAGCTATACTTTAAGAAGGCTCTTTAAGGGCACAAGAGCATCTATCCCAACATGATGGAAGAATGGGAAGTGTAACAGGAGGCCAGTCTGGCTGGACAGCTATCTTTTCAATGAGTTGAAACTCAGAAAACCTATAAAACATAGAAACATTGTCATAGTACTAGAGAAGATTATATGAGTACTGCATGGGTACATAGGGAGAAAATTAAGAAGGCCAAGACATGATTTGAGATGCAACTGGCAAAGGACATAAAGGGCAATAAAAAGGGATTCTACAAGTATGTCAAGAGCAAGAGGAAGGCCAAAGAAGCCATAGGCCCTTTATGGAATGCAGAAGAAGTCTATTTATGGATGATGCAGAGAAGGCTGAAGAAGTATTTAATGCTTTTTTTACTTCAGTTTTCACACATGGAGCAGCTAGTAGACGATGAGTGCAGTCAACAGCAGGGATAGGGAAGAAGACAAAGAGCCTAGAGTAATAGTAGAACAGATTAGGGATTACTTAGAGAAACTAAATGCATTCATGTTGGCAGGGCTGGATGGGATGCACCCTAGGGCAGCAGGGTAGGGATGTAGCCAGGTGCCCATGACAGAGGGGCAATAGCAACTTCCAATTACTACCACAATTGTGATTATGATAGTTATTGCACAGCTTCCAACATCAGCCACTTTTCTTTGCTCTCCACCCCACAACAAGTCTGGGGCAGTTGTCCAGTTTCCCATGGCCTAGTTGATGCCGCTGACCTAGAGTACTGAAGGAATTAGCTGGGAAACTCATGAAGGTTGGATAAGGTTCTGGATGACTGGAAAAGGGTAAATATAGTGCCCCTCTTTAAGAAAGGGGAGGAGGAGGATCTGGGGAACTACAGACCAATTAGTCTGACCTCAGTACCTGGAGAGATCATGGAACAGGTCCTCAAGGAATCTAATGTGAAGCACCTGGAGGAGAACAAAGTGATCAGGAACAGCCATTATGGATTCTCAAAGAGCAAGTCATGCTTGACCAGCCTGATTTCCTTCTATGAAGGTGACAGGCTCTGGGGGCAGGGGAGGTGGGGGAGAGCAGTGGATATTATACACCTTGACTTTAGTAAGGCTGTTGACACTGTATCCCATGAAATTCTCATTAACAAGCTAAGAAAATCTAGACTAGATGAAGTACTATAAAGTGGATACAGAGTTAGTTGGATCATCATGCTCATTGTCCAGATAGGATGAGGTAGTGAGTGGGGTTCCCCAGGGGTCTGTTCTGCACCTGTATTATTCAACATATTCATTAATGATTTGGAGGATGGGACTAAGTGCATGCTTAACAAATTTACAGATAGTACCAAGTTGGGTGGAGTAGCAGACACTGTAGAGAGGGCTATGATCCAGAATGACCTGGATAGACTAGAAGAATGGCCTGCAATCAATTGGATGAGATTCAACAAGTAGAAGTCCAAAATCCTGCACTTGGGATGGAATAACTGCATGCACAAATACAGACTGGGACACGAATGGCTAGGCTGTAGTATCTCAGAGGAGGACCTGGGAACTAAAGTAGACCATAGGCTGAATATGAGCCAACAGTGTTCTCTTGTAAAAAAGCCAACAGTATACTGGGTCTTATTAAGAGGCTTGTCACTTGTAAATCAAGGAAAGTGATTCTTCTGCTCTATTCAGCACTAGTGAGGCCTCATGTGGAGTACTGTGTCCAGTTTTGGGCCCCACAAGTCATGAAGGATGTGGCTAGACTGGTAAGAGTTCAGCACACAGTGACAAAAATGATTAGGGGCCTGGTAGGCTAAACTTAGGCTGAAAGAACTAGAGTTATTTAGTCTGAACCAAGGGAAGACTGAGGTGGGATTTGATAACAGTCTTCAAATACCTAACGGTCAGTTGTAGAGAGGATGGAGACAGACCATTCTCTGTGGCCATAGGATCAGTCAAAACAGCTATCTGGCTTTATGCCACTTGTGGTTCTGGTCATATGACTGGAAGAAGTATGAGGCTTGGATTTGTATCTAGCATATTTTGACTACTAGAGAATTATTGATGATAAATATTCAGAGCATGATCGTGTCTCAGATCAAGAAAAACTACATATTGCAGCAGAAAGCATTCGTCATACTAAATCCTCATTTTAGTCAGACTCTATCATCCATTTCCATTTATATTTAATGTTGTTTAAAAAACACTCCGAAGTGGAAAGACTTGAAATGTGTGAAAAGCAGTGGAGTCTTCCATATTAAGGAAGTGTTCTTCATCAGTATTTTTCCCTGCTAATTTATCTTTGAAGTGGAATGAGTAACTATTGTAATTGTCCATTCCATTTCACAAAGGCCTAAATTATCATATTCAATTGATCAACTGTCCGTTTCCCCTTTTCTTCCCCAAATGTCCTGTCCCAACAGTATCCTAATGTGGCATAGATGTTTCCCACTACTAAGAAGCATGATCCCTTGTCTTACCAGGGTAGAGGTTGTACCTGATGTTGTCCATCCCAATTCTTACTTTTTCCAGATCCTGCATAAAGTGTCCAACTGTACTTCCTAGTTCAGGTGAGAATCGTGGCTGGGATTCTTCTAAGTGAGGCACCTTAGGAAGTTCAACACCCATCTCTCATAGAATGTAAGGAGAGAATAAGCACTTAAATTCTTCACATTTTTTGGAAGTCCCAGCTTTCTTATATAGCAAGCTATCACCATACTGCTGGCAATAAGCCCAAAGCATTTTGTGACATTCCTTGTCCATTTTAATGCAGATGTTGCACATTTAAATATTCCTTTGTTTCTATGTTGTTCTTAATCCAGTATGTTGTACCTCTCTATATGTATGAAGCGTGAGGAATAGTGAGGTAAGATATAATGCCGTTTACTTGTCGTTTTCTGTTTTTTCCCCTTTCCTTTATTTTGTGCAAGTATTACAGAGAGTTGTCTTTTAAAAGCAGTTTTACAAAGTTAGACATGATTTCAGTTATGAGAGCCCCAGAGGCTCAACAAAATAATAAAAACAGATGTTTGAAGGAATGTAACAATGGAAGGACTGAGAATAATTTAACTGGATCTGACAAAATCTAGTGTGATTTGAAATTCACTAGTTCTTCTTATCAAAAATGTTATCTCTGTTCTAATCTATGCTTAAATTTCAGTTCATAAGCAATGCAACATCAATTATTCCCCTCAATGATTTTTTAATTATACTAAATTACATAATTTAATATAATTTTTTCCATTTAAAATCATTACTTCCAAAATAAAGGAAAGGACTTATAGATGCATATTTCTGGATGCCAAGATTAAAAGTTAGGCATGTATATACTTTAAACATAGCTAGGGAATAGGTCAATCATATTAATTGTACTTGTACTTGCAAAGGGTTATACTTGGACTTCAGAATTATCATATTCTGATCTACAATTTAAAACCAGAGTAACTACATTGAATGTAGTGTAATTATTTCATAATTACTCTGAAATTCATAAGATCAGGATCTGGTCTATGCTAATCATATTTTCAAAGTCACCTGTCTTCTTATTCAAGCAAAAGTATTTTTTCCTCCTAAATTTGCGATTTTACTAAACTGAGTGCAGAAATCTGCATCATCTTATATTGTAAGCTCCTTGTAGCTAAGTTTATACAGTGCCTTCCATAATGAGGTCCCAATCTGTCACCAGCATTCTTAAACGCTAATATAAATGCTTAATATAAATAGCAGCATCTTAGAACAAGGAGGTTTTATTAGTGAGAAATGGATATTATATGTTTCAGTATTTGGAAGTTTAAAAGAGAATAGTTTGAAAATCAGGTAACTTCCATATGCAATAGAGGGCTAGCTGGGCAATCACATTTGCTTAAAAAAATCCCACTAGCAGTAACCACTGAAATTGCTTTAATGAAAAACTTCTGTTTATATATTTATGAACACTTGTGCATACTTCAACTGCATTTATGAAAATTTAGCCCTGAGTGTATATTTTCTTCTGCCATTTGGTAGCTTGCCATCAAATTCTAAGTGACATGACACATGGTAGATTTATGCACCATGAAGCAGACACTGCAGGAGTTTCATGTATTTGTATTTTGTTTCCAGTTAAACAATACACAAGGGGCTGTCATACTAACAAGGTATATAATGATTGACTTGTTCAGCCACTTTGAGACCTTTACTTCAATATAGTAGAAACTTCAATAAACAGGAAATTTGTGTGCGAACAGATGTTTGCTTTGAATTGCTATATTGCATTTCTTTCATTCTCTGAACAGTATTTTCAGGCTCATTCCTATTTAATCCTAAGCAACTTCCATTGCTCAGGTTAAGCTATACTAACATGTGTAAGCATTCCTAAAGCAATAGGTTTTGCACATCTCACTACACTCTGCTACACAAGGGGCATCATTTGTACCTCTGAATCATATGGACTTTTCAGGCTAACACACATTTTAAATGTGTATTGCATACTGTAAAAATTGCTTTGTATGGGAAACTAGGATTTGTCATAAAGTAAAAAAAAAAAAGACTAGCCATTATAAGCAATAGATCCAGTGCCCAAAGACAGAATTTGCTTTAGTTGCACAGTGGGCATTGGAGAGGAACCCTGACAATTTTGTCATCCTAGACATGGGAGAGGAATTCCTGGATGAGCTCTGTAGCTAGAGACAATCCTAGCAGGGTGCGGGGCCCAGACACGAAGAAGCTGCTGGTGATGGCAGGGAGTGGGGAGGTTGCAAGCGGCCGGACGCAAAGCCGGTGGCAGTGGCGAGTCAACAGTACTAGGCGGGACCCGCAGGAGAGGCCACGGCCGCTCCACCAGGCCCCCCAAAGCACAAAACCTGGGGCAGTCACCCCGGTTCATGTGTCCTTAGACACAGCCCCATCTGTAGCAATCAGTTTACAATTTAGTCATGAGATTTGTTGTGTTTGATGTCAACAGAGGGCAGGATAAGAAGTAATTGTCTTACATTGCAACAAGGGAAATTTAAGTCAGATGTTAGGAAAAGCTTTCTAGCTATGAGGGTGGTTAATTACTGGAACAGATTACCTAGAGAGGTTATGGAGTCTCAAATCACTGGAAATTTTCAAGAGCAAGTTAGAAAAAACACTCATCTGGAGGAGTGAATGCAGATCCTTTCCAGTCCTATTGTTCCTTCCAACAGTCATTAGGAGTCACTTTCTTCTAACACTCCTCTTTTTTTAGAATAAGGATAAGAATATTTGTTGCTAACATGTTTCCTCTCTCTCCCTGTACCATCTCTGTTTCAGCTGATCAATTCATACGTAAAATCTTCTCTAGTCTTTCTTTTCCAGCCTTCCTGACAGATTTGAAGAAATACAACTCAAGATCTTTCCTGTTTCAATTATTTTCAACAATAATTCATATCCAGCAACAAATTAGAAATCTAAACTGGTCACCATTTTCATATCCTGGCTGAGGAGGGTTTTGTTCAGAAGACTCATTTTTATTATCAAATCCCAAATTCAATACCCCTGCTCAGTAAGTGTAGGTCTCTTCCCAATACAACAGGCAGAGGCAGAAAAAAAAAACCAAAAACCAAAACCCAAAAACTCATTGCTACTAGAGTCACACAACAGTTCAACCGAATTCAAAAAGAACTGAAGATGCCACTTGTTTCTTTTACCCTGAGGGCCTTTAATCAGCTTCACAGCTGATCTGATTCAGCTGCATTCATTGTAGCTGTCAAATACCTTTCCTCATTCAATTTTTTCACTGCAGGTCTTGTTTAAACATGGGTAAACTGCACTGTAATGATTAAAGGTGGAAACGTAAGCTCTCTCAGATTTGGCATCCTCAGCCACACATCCTTTAGGCAGAGTACATAAGGAAAAGATATACTTTTGAGTCTGACTGCATTGTTCTGATGTCAACCCATAATCAGCTTAGCTGTGCTGACTCCAGCTGTAAATGTGGATTTTGCCTTCCAGCTCATGAGAGCTAATATTTTTGTCAAAGCAAACTGGAATGCTCTCTCCATCAGTCTGTTCTCCTGAAGCCAATTTTTATATCCTAGAATCTTGAAATTAAGAGCTGACACATTGTGGCCTGTTATCAGTGAGTTGTTGGGGAATGCTTTCTGTTAAAAAAATGGGGAAAAATACTTTTAGCTTTTCTAAGACCTGTTGACTTCTGAGCCTAAGAGTCTGTCTATCCCGTTTGCACAATGCTCCCTCCCTAAGGGACTCTCTGCCCCAACTCTCAAACATGCCAGAGAGAGATCTCCTGAGTGGCAGCAGGGGATGCCCTTGGGGTTGCTTCTCACTGCCTCTTTTCTAGGTTTGGCACATGCAACAGGTTCTGGCAAGGTATACCTCTGGGCAGTGGAGTGTCATGAAATGCTATAGATATACACTAAGTAAGAAGGCAAATTTCTGTAAACCTAGGAAAGTCTGCTCTAATCAGAAACGTAGGTCCCTTTTCATCACAAATCATTATCATTTTTAAGATGCCCATTGTTATCATTTTTTAAGATCCACTAGGAAATGCTCTTTCCAGTATCATCAGAATCAACATGATCCATTTTGTAGCAAATTAAGTTAAAATATCTTGCAATCATTCCAAGATATTCAACAATTATAGCTACAAGACTTCACAGCATTTACCAGCTGAGGGCATTTAACATCTGAGGAATGTATGGTTCTTATAATAAAAAACAAAAAACAAAAAAACAAACACCTCTCTGATGAAGGGCTCTCTGTCCCACAAGAAGAGGTCACAGGCAGCCACAAACATCCCCCTCTTCCCTGCTAGCAGGATTCCCAGCCCCAGAGATACCATGCAAGCCTCACTGCTCAGGCCTCAAGGGTCTCAATTGGCCCAAAATAGAAAAAGAAAAAAAAATGCATTTTGGCCATACCGAGTTCCACTTCCTCACACACATTCCGGGTGTCCCAATTGAAGCACCAGACCTAAGAACTGGCAAGTCCAGCTCCCTCCCCTTACCGATCGCCTGGCCCAGACCACACAACACACACATACCTACATATGCACACCACCACCCCACACATTAAAAAAAAAAATAAAAAATCATTGCAGCCATTAAGCAACAAAGCTCCAGCACAACTTCAGAATTACAACATATGGTGAAATTCGGTGGAGTATGACCCATTAATCCCTGACATATAGATTTGAATCAATCTACTGAATGCAGTCTTCAAGGCTTTCCTAAAATGTTAATGTTGGTTTTTCATGCTTTAAAGAGGTATTATCATTTTACTGTGTCAGTACATTTGAGTCTAATGGAATCTAAGGGAAATGACACTTCAAGCACTGAATGATCTGCAAGCAAAGAGAAAAAGGGCAAGGTCCTCTACAGTGGTAAATCAATAAGATGATTTTCACTAGCTGAAGTTCTGACAGTGCAAGTCTCTAGGCAGACTAGACTTTCTAGGTGAACTAAGGTGGACGTGCCACTTTCATTATAGAACAAAGCCTGACAGTCAGCTTTGCATTTGCTAAATCTTTCTTGCATAATAGAAAACAGACTCCTGAATGAAGAGTTTGTTTCGTTCTGCCCCTGAGCACCCATCCATGTTTTGTTCTACATTAGTTTTACATGAGTTCCTTACTAATAAAATGAATCTAACATGTAGGGTGTTCATAGAAATTCGGCAGCAGCAGATGCCATACATATAAACATGCTAAATACTCTGAGCCAAATTCTGCTTCAGTTCGAAAACTGTGGATCCAGATTAGCCCCAGAGACCTGAAAACAGAGGGCTTGATTGATCCTCCGGTGCCTTCTACCCTGGCTTGTAAAAAAGAAGAACATGAATGGGCAAGTCAGGAGAAGAGAAGGACAAGGACTGGAGAGGGGAATATGCATCATCCCACTAGGGCCTGGTTTAAATCATAGGCCCATTTTGCTAATATCGCAGCCTTATGGTGACAGGTGCCACCATTTTCACACCCAGATCGTGGCACCTCCTCCCCCCACATGCCCCCTCACTGGCTGAGGGGCAAGGTTTAGAGGCAGGTTTAACTGCAGCAGCATAGGCCTGCAATTACCTGCGTGACCCTTGGTCACGTGGTCTGGGGTTGGGCCAGCCCCATCGCAGCCCCCATGTGGGAAGCCAGTCTGCAGCCTGCCCCACCCCCAGCCCATGGCTCCAGTCCCAGCCCTGGATCCAAAGGCACTGCACTCCCATTGGCAAATGGCCCTTGCACCGGGTAGGGGACGTGTTGTTTGCTCCCATGCGTGTGTTTTTCCCCCCCTTCCAGCCCCCAGTGCCCCAGTTTTTTCACTGGAGGAACAAACAACACCTTCCCTACCCATCCCTAAGCTCTTTCTTCCCCCTGTTCCTTTTGCAACCCTTTCCCCTCTCCCCTAGACTGCTAGGCTTTTTATGCTAGTTGGGGAAGTCACTTAATTTTATGATTTTCATGAAAAATGTGAAATCATGATCTAAACCAGGCCCTACATCCCACCATTGAACCTGTGAAACTGTTGCTGTCTGATCTCATTACATTCCCCTCCCCAGAATGGGAGATTTCCCTTGAAGATATTCTCCTGTGGGCAGCTCCTTTTAGGTTACACTGGCAGCAGGAGTGGAGAACAAATAGCAGCCTTCTTTCTCTCCCTTTTTCTGTTTAAATTTTAAGCTTGCTTGAATGCCGCTTAGTATTTTTTTAGAGCTGTGCAGTCTACATGTGCAATGCCGCTGCAAGGATCAATATCCAGTGGCTATTTGAGTCTGGTGACACTTTTTGGTCTTTTGGAAATTATCTTTTTTCTAAATCCTGGCCAGTAGGAAATCTCCTTCTTAGCACACTTTTACCTGGCTTGAGCGGCCTGTGTTCCTTCAACCATTCCTTTATGTAGAATCACTCACAGGTATTTAGCACAGGTAACCAGGCTTTCTTTCCTGCAGTCTTCCTCTATAACACTTATCCTAGTTGCTGCATTTTAATACTTCCCTATCTTTTATAGTAGCCACCCAAGAGAACTGTCAGCAGTCAAGCTCCACACTCAAGTTGCCCTTTCAATGCTCCTACTCCATAGAAGAGACTGTAATATTTGGTGACATCCTGCACTAGCAGCAATCTTTCCTGAGGCACAAAATTAAGTTTCTTCCCTCCTGTGGTGGAGCATATATTTTTGATCCTATGTTTACCTCAGAGACTGTAGGCAAGCCAGTAGCAGCAGCAGATGTAGTTGCTGCAGTGACTCTACCAGCTGAAAGACAAAAATAGGAGGAAACTAGATTGTAGTCTGCACCAGGAACCACAAGAATTAATTCAGACTGGAGAGGAGAGTCCACTGGGTCTCTTCATTACCAGAACAGCACAACAAAACTGCTTCAGGTTCAGCCAGATGTCTGTAATGTTTAACTAGCAGAGATGAATCCAAATGAGAAATTTCTTCCCTGAAGCTGCTAAATGTCCTCAGAGTTGTATCTATTCCTGAATTCACACTTTGCAGGGCGGGTCCAACTCAAATACTTCTCTTAAGAAGTTCAGCGTTAAAAGGAAAAAAAACAAAACAAAACAATAATTGGCCCACTTGCAAATTGACTAAATCATTCTAAAATGCTATACTGGTGGCATGGCTACATTCTACATTTGGTGCGAACTCACCACTTGCAAATAAGCAAAGCTTTGCCTCAGCAAAATATTTACAACCATGTCTAACTTTAAACATATGAAGAACCCCCTTGAGGTCACAATTCACTGGGTTGAAGTTCAGGACACGTTGAAAACCAGAGGCTACATAAAATACAAAGCAACTCAGCTCAGTCCCTGGGCATTCCCTAAGACCATTACAGCTAGGGACAGACATTCAAAAAGCCAGAGCCTGAATTGATTCAATCTGTGCAAGCTAGTCTAACCTGCCTAGATTGAACCAATTTGCAAGTGAATTAACATTCCCTTTTCACTCAGGAAATGTGGGCACATGCCTACAGTGGCTCAGGCTCAAAGCCAGGGGGTGCTAGAGCAGCCCTTGGCTGCAGACAAGCTGTGACAGGAGGGGGCATGGTCAGCCACAGCAGTAACCTCAAGTGAATTGGCCAGGGAGTGGGTTTAATACCCACCTCTCTGTCCCACCAGTCTGGACCCGAGCCCCCCAATCCCAGCCACAGCACACTACCACTCACCCCACACAGTCAGAGCTGCCACACACTGTGCCACCCTGCTCTGCTCCTGCCCCCAGCATAGCCCCTCCCCCCCCTATTGGGAAAAGGCTTGTGGTCCCAGGAAACAATGAGAGGGGCGGCTGCCCCTGTCAAGGTCCCTGCCCCCTCACCACTCCAGGGGCAGGGAAAGGGGCACAGCCAGAGGCCAGCCAGCATGGCCCCCTTAGGTGAGGGGACACAGAGGGGGGCTATTTCAGAGTCTCGTGGAGGGGGCAAGGAGGGGGCTTATCCCACTTCTCACCCCAAGGAGGGAGTGATTGGGGGTGGCGGTCAGGGCTGGCAGACCCCTACTGTGGTCCCCCAGGGGCAGAGGGGGAAATAAACCCTCTCCTTGCCCCTTTGCTTCAGGGGACCATGCTGGCCAGTGTCTAGCCACACCCCTGCCCCTGCTGAATTGAGGGGGAAGCACCAGATAGACCCCAGCCTGGGTCCGTGCCAGTGGGACAGGGACTGGAGAATTAAACCCCGTTCCTGGCCAGTTCATTTGAGGCTACTACAGGGGCTGCCCATGCCCCTGCCACTGGAGCAGTGAGAGGAGAAATGCCTGGCAGTTCCATTCTGGTAGGACAGGGGAGGGAGGGGGGAAATAAGCCTCTTCCTTGCCCCCTTCCCTTTGGGAGGTGGGGTAGCCTCTGGCTATGCCCCCACCCCTGCCTGCCCCTCCTCTAGCTAGGGAGCAGAGGGGCGGGGCCAGCCCTGCTCCGCTGGAGCAGAGAGCACAGCCCTGCCCAGGGCTGCAGAGCATGCCAGAATGCTAGGGGACTCTGGTTTAATTTAAACCAGGAAGGGGTCTGGAATAGAAGTTCCATAAACAGGTTTAAGCATAAGCAGTTAAGTCTGATACTACATACAACCAGGTTTCTCTCAAACTGGTTTCAGCAATTTTGAAACTGGTTTATGTGCACTGATCTTGCATTCTGTTACAGGTTTAAACCAGTTTCTGATCGCTTAAACCTGTTTATGTGCAACTTCTGTCCCTGGCCTACTTGTATTCATTGGGAATAGTCCTACAAAACATAAACTTCCACAGATTTTAGGAATACATTGAAAAGCTTTTACCTGCCAAGAGCTCTGTCTAGGCCTTTGAGGTTTCTTTACTGCTATGCACACCTAACGCAGAGCAGGAGATATTTTCTTTAGTTATAGCAGTATGGATATCAAGAGAAACAAAGAAACCTGGAGGCCTATATTCAAGTGAATTATTTACTCTCCTCAAAGCTCAGAAATCAAACTGAGCCCTAGGTCCAAAGTATCTCTGGGACAGAGACAGAAATTAGAGCAGGTCTGTAAGTTATAATCAGGAACAAACCTTTAAAATTTTCATTTCACCAGTTTCTTCGGGTTTTATTTCCATACTTCTGTCAACAAAGATTTTTTAATTACAGTTCATTTAGAGAAAAGTGTGAAATAGGGTGTACCTTTCAATTCAGATTGGAATGTTCCCCGTGTCACTTTCTGTTATGAACATTTTGGAGGTTGTTATTTTCCCCTAGGTTGCAAGTCTTCTCTAAAAAAGGAAAAAAGCTAATAATGTAAGCCACCTTTCAGTCACAAATAAAAAAATTGCTTCCCTGGATGTTTTAAATAGTAGCATTGCACTCATTATATAATTGCAGAACACTGAATTTAATAAAACAGAATCTAGTTAATACAGAAAGAGTACCCACAATACAGTATAACAGCCTGGGAGGTAAAAGAACATTTTGCAAATATACAAATAAACATAAGAAATATTAGCCTTTAAAGGGCACAACTTTAAGACAGTGACCTCCAGAATTGTACAGTTCAGTCATACAGCCACTCACAAAATGTGCTCAGAAAATTTGCATGTCCTTTAGATTTTTTTGAAAAATTGACCTTAAGAATGCAATTCAGGACAGTATCCCAATTTAGGAAGAGTGCTTAGGCATATGGTTAAATCCCATTGAATTCAATGGGGCTAAAGTATACCTTTAAATTTAAAGCTTTCCTGGATAGGTATAGACTTCATTTTGTACTTTAGGGCTGTTCTGAATCATCTTTAGCATGAGTATATTCTCAGTGTGCCACTGGCCCATAATATCATCTAAAGTGAACTATACTGTGAATTTAAAAAAAAACAACAAACCCCACCCCAGTTTTATTTCAATAGTACCATGAATGATAGGAAGCACCATTGCCAGTCATAGCTAATTAATTAACAGTAATGAAATAATTGTGTCTTGGCTGATGTCACAGTCTGTAAAACTTTCACAAAGGGGGAAAGAAAAAGATTTTTTTCATCCAAAGTTTTCATTGACTCTTTTTTTAAAAAATGGAAGATTTCTGATTCCCATAGTTGTCACTTTTAGTTTCCACTTAAGTGTAACAGCTGAAAAGCTTGCCTGGCAGCAGGCTGAATGGGTGAACTGTGCTTAAGAGTTCTGCAAGAAAACAGCAGCAAAACTTTACAGAGGGTACATAAGCTTTACCAGACAGGACAGTATGCAGTGTACAATGCATGCTTCTTATTGGAGCATTTAAATTGTGACCAGAGGCCACATAGCAAACCAGGGACTCTGATTGGCTGCTACTGAGCCATAAAAGCTGAGGGAGGGAAAAGGGGGAAAAAAGGAAGAAGAGAAGCTTGGAGGAGGGAAAGGAGGAGCAGACTCTGGCCCTGGAGAGATGGGGCACAGATTCAGCCCAAGCCAGGGGGACTGAGCTGAAACTTGCCCAGGGAGCAGGCATCAGGATGGGGGAGAGCATGTGTCATCCCATGAGAAGCTGATTACCCACCAGGTTTGGAGCTGTGTAACCAGGGACACAGGTTCCAGGGAAAG
>NW_005842276.1:498937-500617 GCF_000455745.1 Alligator sinensis
TGGTAAGAGAGGCTATTAGGCTTGCTGGGGCTGGGAGAAGCAGCAAAGTCTTTAAAGTGTTAATGACCAGGCTGAAAGTTGTGTCTGACTGAGACACTGGGGTGAAATCAAAGCTGGGAAGGCTTGAGCCACAGAGTCAGAGACCTGCAGAAGGAAACCCCTGCCTCCGGGTGGATGTGCTGGGAAGGGGAGACAGGCCTGAGAAGGAGTGGGCTGAGAGGAAATGAACCAGCATGTGTGTGAGGGGTAGGGTGGCCATCATAGAAAGACAGTCCGGTTGTCCTCTGTCCTCTATTGATATGAAACCAGATGCCTTTATATCTATGGCATCTGGTTTCATATCAATAGAGAACAGAGTAGCAGAAAACTGGAATGTCATCTATGATGGCCACCCTAGTGAGGGGACACCTAATCACTAATGTTTGCAGGAAGTGTATTTTCAGAAGGAAACTGCTTAAGGAACAATCTGCCAGTAAAGGAAATGAATAGAGCCTATTGCCTGCAGCTGCTGTTCAGAGCCTGTTTTGCTGTGTTACCAGGAGTGATTAAAGGAGCCCATTTTCCCTGAAGCAGCAGAAGCCTCACCTCCATCTAGTGGTGGATCATAGTTATAGCTGTGTTGCTATTTAGTGTTATGGAAAGTGGATTATTACCAGAAGGAAATCAATTGGGTTACGGAAGTGGGACCACCCAGTGTGCTGGAATTATCCACCTAATTTTGCAGGTGTAAACTTTATCTAAATTGTTAGTTTTATTATTAACTATTGTTATTATATTTTTGTTTATTTATTGTTCTGTATAAAAATGGGTTGTGTATAACAAATAATAAATGTGTTCGTCGGGTTCAGAGCGAATTCCTGGGCAGTGAGGGTGAGGGACACATCTCTCCATGGGACACCTCAGTTAGTAGTCTGCCTATGGATCTGGCCAAAATCCAGTACATCACCCAGCCTCAGTGTGCCAACACAGGTTACATAAGTATATGTATTTATTTATTTATTCAATTTATATGCTGCCCATCCCAACAAAGGCTCAGGGCAGTTTGCAATAAGAGAATGGAGTAACTTATAAAACAGGAGAACAACAAGAGGACAAAACAACTTAAAAGGAAACTAAACTATCAACATAAAAACAGAGATCCCCTCCAAAACAATAGCTCAGCCTATATCTGTGTGCTAAATGCCAGCCCAAGTAAGAAGGCCTTACATTCCCAAAAGATGTCTAGGTTTGGACTCTGGCGAGCCGCAAGAGGGAGGAAGTTGCAATGCTGAGGAGTGACTGCTAAAAGGAACCTCTCATACATTTTCACCAAGTAGACTTGGCATGTTGATGGTACTTCAAGGAGGATGCACTCAGCTGACCTTACTGATGGGCATGGGACATAAAGAAAAGGCAGTCCCTTGGGAACACATGCTGCTTGAAGACTTTAACAAAAAATACAAAAAACAACACTTTACCCCAACTGTGCATTCCCACACCAAGCCCTGTGCATGCCCAGAAGCAGCAGCACCTTATTTGGACCCAATTCACCCAACATCTGTAAAGATCGGATGCTTTAGGGAGCTTTTTTGGTGCTTTTATCTAATAGCTGGTTGAATCAGCTTAGCTAAAATTGCCAAAAATCCCTGCTAAAGTGCCCGATCTATACAGATGCTGCAGAACCATGTCGAAGTAAAGAGC
>NW_005842276.1:500648-509351 GCF_000455745.1 Alligator sinensis
TTTATGGGTTTTTTTAATGTCTGCAAGCAGAAAGACCCAAACCATTTAGGGTCATATCAGTCAAAGCCAGCACCTTGAATTACACCCAGAAAACTAAATGTTCCTGTGTACTTCCACATGGCAGTCCTTGAACAGGGCCATCCCTAAGGGGGAGCGAATCAGGGCAACTGCCCCAGGCCCCACGCTTTGGCAGGCTCCGCAGAGCTGGACAGAGCAGCAGCAGCATGGAGCCAGGCAGAGTGGGGGCAGGGCCCCACATGGGCTGATTTGCCCTGGGCCTTGCACCCTGCTCAGGTCACCTCTGTCCTTGAATTCAAAGAAGATAGTCATAGGAACAAATATGGGCTTGTTGTTAGACTTTTAACCTATGTATTAGGCTGCTAATTATTACTGAAGTCTCACATTACAATTACATTGACATTAGCTTTGACAAAGAAAGCTGAAGGTTTTGTCTGATAGGAAACTGTAGGGTGGGTTTTAATCTACATAGGATACAACTGATGATCAAATGGTGTGTGTTAGGGCAAGGAAAAGATGTGCTGCTCTTGTAGTCAATTTTAGCAAAGCATTTCCTATGTGCTTTTCTTTTTAAATATGTTAGTTAGCCTGCCTAGAGCATTTTAATATGATATATAAAAATCAAAATCTATAGAAAGGATATCTATACCTGGCTTATTTTATTAATTTTTATGATAGTAATGTCCTCGTAAATTTCTTTATTATGTTATCATTTAAACGTAATTCTGTCTTATTTATATATTCACTTCCAATTACTAGGGTATCTGAATACATCCCAGTCCGTTATATATTCATCCCAATAAGACCCAAGTAAAGTAGGAAAAGCAATTATGCCCATTCTATGGACAGGAAAATGAAGCAGAAAGAGATTAGGGACCAGATCCTCAGAAGGTATTTAAGCACTTAACTCCTACTGATTTAAATGACAGAAAGGCATATTACCCAGGGCCATACAGTAAACTTACCATTGTCCAGCAATGGCATCCTCAAACACACCACACCGCTCTGGGCTGGCTGCCAGAAGCAGGCACATCCACTTGGCACTGAGAAATGCTAACTGTGCAGTAGCAGAAATGCTTACGTGAAATGCTAACTGTGCAGTAGTCTAATAACACTGAGCAGTAGCATTGTTGCACAAATTGCTAGTTTCGTGCCCCTGGAGGCTTTTCCAATACACCTCAAGGAGAGAGTCACACTCAGGTTGGATCCATCTCAGTTTATTGTTTGCAAACAAGTTCGACAACGGAGCTAAATGCTCAAAGCGAAGTCGACCCCTAGCCACGTCCGAAGTTACATTTTTATACCCCTCATGAACAAGATTCCATTGTGGCAATCTGTGATTGGCTACAGTTTTCTGCAAAGTTTTTAGTACAAGCGTAGTTCTAAAACGGGCAAGTAACAAGGGTTGCAAAGTTTATGTGCAAAGCAAGCAGTAACTAATCTGTGTTCCCACAGGAATCAGCCTTATCGTGAACCAAGCATTGTTCGGACTGTTCTCTCCCCCTAACAGGACCCCCCGCTTCTGGCCCCGCAGTGGTGGGGGAAAAAGGAGAAGACTGTTCTCAGCTGTGAAGCCTTTTGTGTAGTGAGATTACAGTTCTCAGCTGTGAGGCCCTTTATGTAGTGAGATGATGAGACATTTTTACTACAGCATGCTGGGCAAAACCCGTGCTAATACACTACTGTGCAGTAGTAAGCTATGGTGCAGTTAGCATCTGTAAAAACCCATGTGCCAGCACAGTACCACCAGTTACTATGCATTGATTTAGTACTTGGTTGCCCAAGTACTAAAACTTAATCCACAATAACTACATAAAATGAACATGTAGATGTACCCAGTGTGGACTAATTAGCAATTCTAATAGCCAACCTGAATGCAATTACACTGTTTCCAGTTAAGGAGGTTGCCCACATGGATGTACACAACAACATGTCTGAGGGCACCACTGCTGGGCGCAGTAAGTTTATTGGGTAGATGTGGCCTTACGTACCTTGGAGACTACCTTAGATCAGAGGGAGAGTGTGAGATGCAACCAGAATTTAAGCCCACATTTTCCAAGTCCAAGGCTAGAGCTTTAACTACTAAAGTTTGTGTGTATATCTATAATTGTCTGTGTGTGTAGAGACCGTGCCTGATATTGTGGGCTCTTAGAAGACAAACATAACCAACACTAATAATGTATGAATATCACTAGAACTTCAATTCTTCCGACACAATTCTCTCTCTCAGAATGCAGGCAGTTGGCCATTGCTGAAGATTGTCACTTAAGTTGCTTTTTCTATGACTTGGCCATTAATTGGCATTCAGTCCCCATGCTGATGGCATTGGTTATTCCAAAACATTTAAAAGGGAATATCATGTGACAGTTGCCATCTTCTACCTCACACAGTCAGTGGAAAAATAAAAATGAACTGATCTTTTTCATAAACAGTTTGGATCAGGTTACCAGGTTTTAGAGAAAAATTCAGGTCAATTCACCCATCCCTCAGGCATACCCACAAGGTTCTATTAAAAATGTAAAATGAAATTCTGTCAAAAATGAGTGTCATACAGAGAGGATAAAGGCTTTTTTAGAAACAAATTTTAAAATACTGCATAGGAATCACAGATACAAATCTCTCTCCTGATTTCTGTTCTAGTGTTTGCATACTAGCAAAAAATAAATAGGAAATGGCATTATTCCATCCTTAGATTATACTCAGAAACCAGTCTACATAATATTTTCTTATTACAGAAGTTGTAGAAAGAAGAACTTTGCAGGTACTCTGTTTACCTATAGAAACAAACTAAGGTTAGTGATTCATCACCAAAGAAATTGGTTGGCTCTTAAAAACTAATGCTGCCTATAGATATGCTCTAATGCAATAGATACAACTCGAATGAGCTTTAAAGTGCCCCCGTGGCCATTTTGAAACATAGAAGGTGTTTCATGCGACATGCGACATTGAGCCGTATCCGGGAACTGCTCTAATTACCTCCTGCCCCTCCCCACCTCCTAGCGCATGTATAAGTAGCCTAAATTAAGAATGTATATCTGCACACCATGGTACTGTTCTATTTATGGGGTCCCTTTTCCCCAACATCACCACTGCAAAACTGGTCACTGTGCTGACCTATGTATGGGTTATTGAGCCATGTGTCTGCTAGCTCTTCCCCAGCATTTTCAGCCTTGTTTCTCTCTTACCTCCACCAAGGGAAGTGGAAATGGAGTAGTTCTTGTGCCATTCAGCTTTGTCTGGCTTTTTCACAGATCTCACAAAACCTTCCATACCTGAATTAAGATTAGGTAGTAAACCCCCATCTCTAAGCTAAAACAGGAAACAGTTCCTAAGCCAGGGAGTTTAGAATGTATGGTCCAGATTCTGCCAGATTCCTGCTCATGATGATGAGTCATATGAAACCTGGTCCAACTGTTCAAGTAATAAGATACGTTTTCCCTTTGAACAATCAAAAGCCATGTTCTTATTGTCATAGATTGTAGGCACAGTATAACAAAAATATAGAACTTACCATTAGTCACATGTTTAAGATGCAATGAGTGGATTGAGTAAATAGAAGGGGAAGCACAAGATAACACTGAGACTATGGTGAATGTAATAAACAGCCACTAAAATGTCTACAGATCTAAACATATTTTCCCAATACGTTTCAGAGCAAACCATGATGCCATCCATTTCATGCACAATTCACAGAACAAAGTGTTAAAGGGGTAAACCAGAGTATTGCATTTAGAGATATGCATCATTGGCTTGGCATCTGAGCATCATATATTTGCTATCAGTTGTTTAAGAGCCAGAAGTGTTTTCAAATAAGATGCAATAACAAATACTAATATTCTACATACTAAGAAAGAAACGCTTCTGTATGCACTATTCCAATTGATTCTGTGTCAGAGGTTTGAATGAAGAAATAAGTCTTGAATTGTTGTCCTGAGGCATGCTACACTCTGGCTCCCCTGAATTGCCTGAGTAAGCAGGTTGCCCAGTCATGAACCTAGCACTAAGAAAGCCCTCCCCAGTGTCTTAGAGTTAATACAACACAAGAGAGACCCGGGACACAAAGACCCTTGGAGGAGTCTTACAGTGAGAAGTTATTTAGAGCCTTTTAGCTCCAAACCATAACTAAAAATTCAGACAATAAAACACGTGAAGTTCTGAGACTTTACACTTTGTGATCCCCCAAAGACCTAAAGGTTCATCATGCGCACTCTACTCTGTGCAATACCATTGGTGTAAGGGGGCCTATAAATGAGTGTAAATATGATTTATGCCCACTTAAAGGACACTTGTGGTAGCAGGGTGGTGTAAAACAGACTTTTTGTAAATATGAATAGAACCTCAAGACCTTCTAGCTAATGCTCCTGAGAAATCACAAGGAGAAAACATCAAAGCAATCAATTTCAGTTACAATTCTAATATATCTGACAGTTAGCTCTTGAGAAGGGGTGACAATGCCAAGAACACATCAGGTGATTAGAGAATACGTACTAGTGACAGTTATACTGCGTAGTTTGTCAAAAGAACACGGACAAAACTCCATATAAATTCAACGCCACCAATAGTGTAGCCTAGGTGTAACAGCTGCAAAGGCTCACTTGGCTGCAAGTTGAGTGGGGGAGCTGTGCCTAAGAACTTTGCAAGAAAGGCAGCAAAAATTTTGCAGAGAGTGCAATAGGTTTTCCAGGCAGGAGGGTATGCGGTACCCAGTGCATGCTTTTTATTGGAACATTTGAAGTGTGACCAGATCCCCCCATTGCAAACCGAGGGCTCCGATTGGCTGCTATTGAAATATAAAGAGCTGAGGGAGGGAGAAAAAAAAAACAGAAGTTGGAGGAAAGCAACACCAGCCTGGAGAGAGGGGCAGAGACCCAGCCCCCCCCTTCCCCCCCCCCTCCTTCCCACCCCCATCCCCACCCCATGCAGAGGGAAGAGCTGAAGCTTGCCAGGGAGCAGACATCAGGATGGAGGAGAGCCGGAGACATCCCAGGAGAAGCCGATTCCCCACCTGGGTCAGAGTTGTGCAATCAGGAACACAGGTACCCAGGGAATGAGTGGGGAGGGATTGGTAGGCTGGCTGGGAGCAGCTGCCTGGTCAGAGACCTGTGGAGGGAAGCCCTCTGTTTGAGCTGGAAAGGCTCATGCTGCAGAAACAGACCTGCAGAGGCAATCCACTGTCTGCACATGGAGATGCTGGGAGAAAGAGACAGTGCAGAGAGGGAGTGGGCTGTAAGAATCCCAAACCTGCATGGGTGTGTGTCATGGTGTGGGTTCCCCAGGGATGGCTGTGATGCCCCTAGGACTCCATGACCATGTCAGTTCTGCCCCTTCTTTTCTTATCTGCCACGTGGTGTTGGTATAAATTAATAGGGAGGCTGCCACCAAGTTTCTGCACAGTCACAGTTCTGTTGGACCCCATGAAACCCTGTGAGTACTTTGACCCCTTGCTGGGTCCCACTCTAAGTTGAATCCCCATGGAACACCCCAAGCCTTATGGACTACATGTGTGGCTGCAAAACCTCCCCTTTACCACACCCTATGCCTCACAGGTGGTATATGAATATTATCTCCCTGATAATGTCTTGGCCTAACTTGGCTGCCTGTTGTCGCTGGGCTCTGGCCCCTGTCACAGCTCCCCTCTGGCACTGGGCCTCTACACAATAGTGTGCCCCAATGGGGCCTCCTCCTCCCCTATTACCCTCATCCCTGTCCACTGGTGCAAATAACAACATAAATGAGAGCCCCTGGGCTATAACATAATAATAACGCTGAAGGCCACACACTGTCTCTTTAAGAAAACAAACTTCTCTCCAAGTACTGAGTGCCTCCTAGCCCTGCGTATCTTATAAACTCCTGGAACCCTATTACACTTACAAGCAGCAGATCAGGCAACCAAACATCTCTGAGTAGTTCTTTCTTGCAAGAGCTCCTTCCCCTGGCAACTGCCAGAGACCTTACCCTTGTCAGCCCCAGCCCTGGGACTTATGTGCACCCAGGGCCCTGCATCCTTCTGGTCAGCTGACCAGGTACAGGAGCCAGCTAATTCCCTCATTAGCCTGCTGCCAATGCAACCTGCAGCTGTGGAGCTCTCTAGCCAAGTGGCTTCTGCTCTTAAAGGAGCGGGCATGCCTTAGTGCCCTGCAACAGTATGTGAGGAGATACTTATTTCCTAGTGTTTGTAGGAGGTGTATTTTTCAGAAGGAAAGTAAAGAAAAGAAGTCTGTTACCTGCAGTGGTTGATCGGAGACTTGTTTTGCTGAGTTACCAAGAAAGACCAAGAAGTCCACTTTCCCTGGAGCAACAGAAGCTTTGCCTCCACCACCTAGTAGTGGATCATAGTTAAAGCTGTGTTGCCACTTATTGTTATGGGAAAGGGATTGTAACCAGAGGGAAATAAGCCTGGGTTATAGGGGGGAACTGTTTTAAAGGGTTACAATTAGGTGAATGTAATTATTGAGGTTGTTTGCTGCAAGTGGGACCACCCAGTGTGTTGGAATTATTCACCTAATGTTGCAATTGTAAATCTTATTCAAATTGTAGGTTTTATTTTTAACTATTGTTATTATATATTTTTTTCTTCTTTTTCTTATTCATTTCTTTTCTGTATATAGTTTTTACATAATAAAGAAACCAATGTGTTCATTGGGTGCAGAGTAAATTCCTGGGCAGTGAGGGTGAGAAACACACTTCTCCATGGGACACCTCAGTCTGCAGATCTGCCTGAGTGGGGTTCTCAGGGCTACTGGCACTCTGAAGATCCAAAATCTGGCACATCAACTGGCCTAGCATGCCAGCACGGGTTACACAGGTGTGCAGAGAATTTTTCTGTAGCATCCAATAGCTTTTCAGGACTCAGTTACTTGGGTAGCATATCGTAAGAGCTGAAATTGAACTTATGCTAAGAACATGGTAGATCAGGGTTTGGCTCATGTTCAGCACCTTGCAACAGCAAGTCCCAAACGCTAGCAAACAAGCCTGACCCCACTCCTTGCCAGCCAAATCCACCTTAAATTAACATTATGGACTGAGTGGGATATTTTGCATTTGTTTTACTAGTACAAAAAAACAAGTAGAGAAACAAATAAAGAAATATGAGAGACTTCTATTTCTGATTTAAAATTCATCCTCATTATTATTGCATTTGTAAGAATTTTATTTAGGGTTTCTATTAGGAGGCATTTTCATGTATTAATGCATAGCAACTATTGATTTAGAAACTCCTTTGTGATTTCCTAGTCATATACTAATGACTTAAGTTAGAACATTGTTCAGTAATCTCAGTATTTTCAAGTAGGAAGTAGCCTATGGATATAAACAAATATATTGTAGACACTGCATTAAGAAGGCTGCATTCTGGGAAGGATGTTAATGTATGCCCATAGGAAAACACTTTAATGTATTATGTATGACCATTTTGGATTTTAGAAGCAAACATAGGATGCTAATGGGTAATGTTAACCTAACATTATAATGTGACCCACAGTTACTGGACATTCCAAAGGTCACTCATTATCAGCAGATGTATCACAAATTGCAGCCCCACTTTCAAAAAAACCACAAAAAAAACCCAAAAACCCCTCCCAGCCAATTTACCAGCCTTGCACTTTCTCTGTCTCTAACAAGTTTAGACAATTTTCCTCTCTGGTTTCAATCCCTGACTCTCTCTACCTCTCTTCCCAGTATTCTTCACCAGTAGTATAACTTGGGGTGGGCAACTGGGGCACCATCCCTAGGTGCTGATTTTGGGGGGCCACTGCCACTACCAACCCAGCCACTGCTACCCTAACCTTGGGTGCCAGGGCCACCAAGGGTGCAGAAAATGCTTGTTATACTCTGTCCTTGATTCTTCCTCAATGAAATTAGATTCCACATTGATTACCCCCTAGCCCTTTAATTGAATATCTCTTAATTCCTCTTATTTGACTCTCTTATTTGACTTTCAGCCTTTATTTAGCAATCCCACCCACAAAAGACCATCTGTTTGACTTGCTTTTCACTAAGCACTTCTCTTTCTGTCCGCCTGCTGCTGAGTTCACCGGCTTCAACTGCCTCTGTTCTTTTGCTGTTTCATTTCATAGATTTCATAGACATTAGGGCTGGAAGGGACCTTGGAAGATCATCGAGTCCAGCCCCCTGCCCAAAGGGCAGGAAGTCAGCTGGGGTCATAGGATCCCAGCAAGATAAGCATCCAGTTTGCTCTTGAAGGTGTTCAATGAAGGCGCTTGAACCACCTCCGGTGGCAGGCTGTTCCAGACCTTCGGGGCTCGGACAGTAAAGAAATTCTTCCTTATGTCCAGCCTGAAACGGTCTTGAAGTAGTTTATGACCATTTGACCTAGTCGTCATCCCTTGGGGCGCTCTGGTGAACAAACGTTCCCCCAGATACTGGTGGTCACCCCTGATAAACTTATAGGTGGCCATCAGATCACTCCTGAGCCTGCGCTTTTCCAGGCTAAAGAGCCCCAGGGCTCTCAGCCTGTCATCGTAGGGTCTGCTTCCCTGACCTCTGATCATGCACGTGGCTCTTCTCTGGACTCTCTCAAGCTTCTCCACATCCTTTTTGAATTGTGGAGCCCAAAACTGGACACAGTACTCCAGCTGCGGCCTCACTAAGGCCGAGTACAGGGGGAGAATGACGTCCCGGGATTTGCTTGAGAAGCATCTATGGATGCAAGCCAGCATTTTGGTC
>NW_005842276.1:511630-519156 GCF_000455745.1 Alligator sinensis
GTGGAGCAGGTCAGCCAGTCTGGCTGAGAAGAGCCTCCTCCCTAGGGGAGAGAGGTGGAGGCCATCTCTTCCCAGCAGCTCGCTGCCTCTCTCGCCAAAGAGCGGGCTGTGGTCATGGAAGCCAAAGCCTTCCCGACGACACCAGCGCTGCAGTCTTTGGTTGACCACGTGGATCCTCCTCTCCCTCCTCGGCCCATAGCCTGAGACTGGGAGGATCGACGAGAACACCACCTGTGCCCCCAGACCCTTTAGCCCTGCTCCCAAATCCCTGTAGTGCCTCATGACCCAGCTGGGAGTGCTCCGAGCCGTGTCATTGGTGCCCACATGAATTAGGAGCATGGGATAGTGGTCTGTGGGTTTGAGGAGCTCTGGGATCCTCTCCGCAATGTCCCGGATGCGGGCCCCCAGGAAGCAGCAGACTTCCCGGGCTAAGGGGTCAGGGCGGCAGATTGCTCCCTCCGTCCCCCTCAGAAGGGAGTCTCCCACAATTTATCTGATTCTGGCCCCTTGCCATGTCACCTAACCCTTCTAGATATCCAGTCTTCAACACCGATGACCTCCCGTTTGTTCTCTTTTCCCCTGTTGTTCCCCCTTTTCCCTCTGTTCTACAGAAAGCATTATTGACCCTGTCTGTGTTTCATTCCCCTCCACTCTTGACTCTTTTGCCCTTTCCTTCTGTTGCAAGATTCACCCTGACCACTGTCCACCTTGGCTTATAACACCTGCCTCCTCTTCTGCTGTCACACAGGGGATTTCTGGTGGAAATCCCCTGACTAGGCTGACTTCCTTAATAACAAACTCACTCTCACCTTTTCAGTTCAGCTATCTTTCTAGATAAACAACTCTACTTCCCTAACTTGTAATTGAAGAGAGTGTCTTCAACCCCAGCCAGCTTTTCATCAATTTTAACTAACTTCTCAGATTTTTTTCCTGCTCCTTCCACTTTACTGTCCACACAGGATCTCACTAATTTTTCCAAGAGAAAACTAACAAAATATGATATGACTCCTTCTCTGTTCCCCTCTTACAATTCTCTCCCCTCCTTTTCCATCACAGATATAGACGATTCTCACCCACTCTCCTCTAGCTCTTCCATTGGCCCCACTGGCCCTATTGCATCCATCTCCTAATCTCCAGCATGTCTGTTTTCATCCACCCCTTCTTACCATTCTCCTCAGGCTTGCAATTTCATCTGGCAGTTTCTCCTCACAAAACAAGTATACTTTAACACCTCATTTTTAAAAGACACTTAATGACTCTTGTCTCTAATTAGGATCCACTGCCCAAGTCATTTTAATACAGTCTTCAACCTGAGTCAGGAATTCCTCTCCTCCAATGTTATCTTCCTAAGCACTCTCCTTTCCAGATTCTGCTCCTTGCATTCCAATTAAACTGTTTCACACGAATCTCCAATAATTACTTAAGGACCAAAACTCAGAATCAATACTCCATCCTCATGTTCCATGACCTGGTTGTTTTCCTATATACTTTCAGTTAGGTTCTTCCTCTTGTCATCCATGACTCAGCTATCTCCTGATTCTCCTCTTGCCCTTTACCTTTTTTCTATGTTTGGTTGCTTCTTGGATTCCTGAGGACTATTTGTCTCATTTCTTTTCTACCCAAAGAGCCAGTCATGCTTTCTTTACCTCCATGGGAGAAGTAATGGTTAAGTGAGTCAGCAGAAATTCTCCAATAGTTTATTAAAGGGTTAAACCACCTGCTAACAGGGTGAGTCAGCAAGACGGTATGTCCCTATTAAATTCTACGTCAGTATTGACACTAACATATGTTCTAAGAGAGGAAGCTTGTCACAACATACAAGTGCTTTCCAACCCCTAAAAAAAAGTCAATATCACTGCAAGGGAAATCTAACTCTACCTTTTCTTTGACTGAATTGTGAAAAATTCAGGTCACATAAAGAATAAAGCTAGTATCAATTTGCTGGCTTTTAAAAAATTAATTGCAGTGAGTACTACAAAAAGATTATCATATGCCTCTCCAAGTAACTTGCCATTTGGCTAAGAAAGAACTGAGAATTTGACAGTAAAACAGTTAGAAGCTAAAGATTATTGAAGAGCTACAGCTTTGTGGCATGCTTACATGACCACCCTGCATGGGAAGTAGAATCACTGCTTGCACATAAGTGCCAAAAATGTCACTTATTTGGCTAGAACACTGCCATTTAGATGCACAAAGGGAAGTAGAATTCCACCCGAAGTACATGTGTGACTTCTCATCTATCTAGCATTTATGCAGGCTTCCTAAAATATCTGAGTCTATAAATCTATTACAGGATAAAATCCATTATGCAGTGAGGAAATACTTCATTAACAATGGTGTTCATATAGTGTGCATAATGAAAGATGATGAAACTGTCTGTGCACATTTGATTTGTGCACTGTCTTATCAGAATGGTACTCAGTACTGAAAACAAAATACTTAGCGGGTCTGAATATTTTTTATCAGAAGTTTTTCATGCTGATGTTTGTTTGCTGATTCATTCAATCCACTGACTTAGATATAGTTTTCTGTCCTTGAAGCATCATATTATCCATTAGCACTGTTTTCCTCTCTGAGACTCTGTTTAATTAACTAAGTATCACCCAGCTTTGCTTATGATCCTCAGAGTTTCTTCAACATGAAACATGCCCTGGAACCAATACACATGGCATGTTCTGGAAACAGCTCTGATGCGGAGTTATTTCTTATCATAGGGAGGGACACAGCTTGTTGTTGTTAGCTTTATACACCCATCTGAACAGCTTCAGCTTATCAGATTTCTTTTTTTTGATCCAGGCAGCCAGACTCTGACAAACCCTTGCTGGCTTGCCTTTCACTGTAATACCAGACATTTTATCTCCAAAGGTCAGAAAAAGGCAGTCATGTTTGGCAAACTTTCACTGAATTCCACATTTCAGTGGATATGAGCCTAGACCAACTTTTCCCCATGTAGAAGTCAGTAGGTATTTTGCATCTGAAGGGACTTCAGTACTAAAACACACTGGCCTGATTTTCACCAGTGATAAGCACCCGTTGAGTCCATTAATTTGCATGGAAGTGATGGGTGCTCAGTACATTGAGAAGCAGGCAATAATATACATACGTTGGGCATTCTGAATCTCTGCAAGTATTCTAACAGTTTCCATATAAACCTGAGTCATTATGGTATTGTGTATGTGTACATCTGTAATATGCCAATCACCAAGTCATATATGCATATGATCAAGGGACTTTGGCTGAAAAGGATAACTAAAAGTTTCTATGCTTGGTAAAAATTTCATTCTGTTCACTACTCTGAAAATTAGGGTAGGTACTTTTCATAATATTTTAGTGCTACTAGAAAAAGATTCCTGATTAAAGTTACAGATCTAGCCAAGCTGAAATTTAGATATATAGCTTTGTTTTACAAAACGAGAATGTTGGAACATTGGAAGACTTCATCACGTCCTAGCTGCTTACATTCAGTGATAAACTTAAAAGTGAGACAAGGCTGCAGTGTAGAAGATGTAGCTAACGTAGCATATAATTTTGTGTTAATGATATTTGTTCCAAAAATGCACTGTTATAGAAAAAAAACCCAAACTTTCTTGCTATATAAAAATAGCCACATTGGGTACATACAATTCAGGCCTGAATGACCAGCAAAGTGTGAATAGATTATCAGCTATCTTTTTTAACTAAATCAGGTTGATTCTACAGGTTACTCTGTTCTTCACTGATTTTTTTTAATATATAATAACAAAAGCCTTATTTGTAACTTTCCCATGAACCCCACATAAAAGGCAGCACACAGCTATAAAACCCAAGAACACACTAGAAGCTAAACTGTGACTCAGTTTCTCCAAGAAAAGCCTGTACCTCACACAACTTATTTCTCCTTCACTGCCACTTCAGGGTCACTGGAAACTGCTGCCTTGCAAAAGCAAAGGTTCCACCTATCCCTGCCTGCCTACTCCTCCTATTTGTGGAAAGAGAAAAGAGCAGCCTCATTCACCAGTCCAAGAAGAAAGATTGAGCTAGTCTTTATGCTTGTGATTGCCTAAAGGAAGTAACTTTTGACCTTACATAAACTACGCAAAGTGTCTCTTAAACAGAGAAGTCAGCTGTTTGAAGTAAGGTCTGGGGTAACAGTAGTTTTGCGGTGTTTGTTGCTTGACTTTGCTTTAGACAAGCACTGTAATTTTACTTCATTAACCTCCGAAATATCTCTTTGCTGCCAATAGCAACAAGAAAGTCCTCAGCTTTTTTCCTTTTCATTTGTTATTATAGTTCTAGAAGAGCAAAGGCACATCAACATATCATCTTTACAGGAATTAAGTAATCTGCTTCTAAAAACCTACAACAGCTTATTTAAGAAAACTTCAGGATTAAGAAAATAAGACCCCTCCCCCCACACAAAAACCCCAAAATAAAGTCATGTATAAAAACCTACTAAAGAAAGCAAGAAAATGTGATGAGACTTTTGCTAAGTAAATAAAAAGAACATCAAAGTAAAACAGAGATGTAATGGTAAAAACTTAGAACCGGAAGATCCTAACTTCCCCTTGATTCTAAACTTAGCTCAGCCACTGGCCCACCATGCGGATGACTCACTGCACTTCCTTGGACTTAAATCATCCCTCTTATAAAACTTGTTAAAGAAAGACGTCAGTGTAAATTAGATGTTGTATCTAAGTTTAGCTATGGCCAATACATAAATATTTTAACTTATATGAGATCCTATCATTTTTGTCTGATTTATATGTAAAGACACATGAAGAGAGAGAGTGCATGGAAATCTCTCTATTTTTGTAGTTTAATTCATATATATTGTTATTTTGCTGGTGACATAACGGCTCATAGCTGATTAAAAGTGTAACCATTCTGAGTGGCCTAATCCCCACACCGCCCAACCACTTTTCATTCTCTCAAACTGTCAGTGAAGTTTCAATCCATCAGAATGGTGGGAGCTAAGGGAGTGTACTTTCTGGCTATAACATACAGAATGGCTGATCTCTTATGACACTAATCTTCACTCCTGAGGGAAAGCCAGTAACTCACTCACAGCTTCACTGCTCAAAAGTTCTTCTTACCATGAAGACAAATGTCAAAACAGAGATCAGCCATAGTTTCAGTCTAATCTAATCTGTCCATAATGGATATATATTTAGATCCCTAATCAAGTCTTGGAAGGCAAACATTTAATGTGGAGAGCTATTTTCCCACTCTGTCCTCTCCACCTGTAAAACCAAATTCTGAATCCAATTTGCACAGTCAGAAAGAACACATTAGCCCTACAAAAGCTGGCAACAGACTAGGCTGACCAGTCTTTGGCACAGGAAGTAATAAGAATAAAAGGAGCATGTTTCCAAACTATGGGCAAAAATCAGGTGCTTCAGAATTGCCTGCAGTGGATTGCCCCAAGGCAGACAACTGGGAATTTTGTCCTGAACATAGGTATTTGATGGGTCCCAGACCATCTGGCTTTTTTAGTAGGTCATGAACAGCTTCAAAATAAAACTAACTCAATTTTATTTTAATATTAATACCATGAGACAACTACACTACTCCTGCTTGAAACAGAGAAACATAACTAAAAAAGCCATGTTCCTAAACTGAGTAGCTGCAAAGGCATATATGAGTATCAGGTAGGGAAAGAACCTGACTAAAGAATCTAACCTGGACTCAAAAACATCTGTCTGTAGCACTGGCTGCCTGTAATAGGAATGATAACGAGGATTTATGTGCATTATTTTCCTACCACTTAACCTGTGCAAACCTTGGGTCCATCTCTTCCCAGTTGGCTTCAACTGGAAAAGCAACAGGAGAAAACCAGTCTCTCCCTAATTCGATGGTTTCTATGGAAAATGAAGAGTCTCCCCCACTGCTGAATAATCTTCAGTCCCCCTGAAAACTATCTTCTCTACCTGGCTGACACTTTCACTTGAAGGTATCATCTGTAAGTTTGGTATTGATGGTATATAAACCTTTTCAGGTCATCTAAAAATTATTTCATTGCCATTTTGCTGTCCATGTTGTGCACTGTCCATCTTAGTGACACAAATATAAATGTGATGCTTCTATTCTATTCTATTCTACCAACCTGTCTGAAATAACAGGTAACTTCCTTGATAACCTAAAGGCAAGCTGTGTCTGCTTTCTGTGATTTACTTAAAGAAAATGAACTATTTCAGAGACGGACACAAATATATATCTGAAATACTTCAACAGTGTCTGTTGTTAGGACAGGAAACAACAACCATGTTTATGTCAACTACAAAGAGGAGACATGTTTCTTCATTACAAACCTACTTGCAAACTGGCATAATTTAGGGACTTCTGCTTCGTTGTCCAAAATAGAACAGGCAAAGCCCTTCAATAGCCAGTTAAGTATTTTCAAAAGTAGTGAGCAAACATTTTATAGTTATTATATTATTTGTATTTTAACATCTGAATATGCTTTTATGGCCCCATATCCTGCTCCCGTTCTTCATGTGAATAGTTTCATTCATGCACCTAACCCCATCTCAGCCCTGTCAGTGGAGTTCATTGTTCATTTTGACCTCACAGACTACTGACTAAAAGTGGTACTTTGCTGATACCAAGGTGGAATTTAAGCTAAAATTCTTTCTTTCAAATGAACAAGATTTCGCCCACAGCCAAGCACATGCCAAAACTGTAAATTGCCTATTCATGTTGCTTTTCTATGGCAGTACTTCCACTGAAGGACCAGTTCTGCCACCCTGAAGTATAGTAGACCAAGTCCATCCCTAGTGTAATTCAGTAGAGTTACACTTATGCTGAATTTGGCCAGGTGACTACTATCATAATATTCAGATAACCCTACTGAAATGGAACTATTCACAGAGTACAGTTATGCTTGATCTAAATAAAGGTGACAGAAACATGTGCTAAATAGTAATATTTGTAGATGGCACAGAATTTGAGAGTATGGTGAATAAAGATGGCATATGTTGGCTAAAGATAGAATAAGCCAATTCTACAAAGCAGTCAAGATTACAGGGTGAACTAACTGGGCTTGCTTTAACAACGTGTACCTTGATACAGCTAAATACACGGTCATACTTCTAGGAATCATGTTGGCCTCAATTATACAGTGGAGTTTCCATGTATTTGAAATCAGTGACACAGAAAAGGACTTAGCACTATGGGAGGTAATCAACTAAACACAAGCTCTCAGCATGGAATAGTGGCTAAGACTGAAAAGATAATTCTTAGTTTATAAACAGAAAACAGTAATGTAGAAGTAGGGAGATGTTACTGCCATGCTGTAGTGTTAATGTAACCTTATTGGGGTACTGGGACCAGTTCTGATTTTTGTATTCCAAACAGGGTTTTGACAGTTTTGAAAGGTTCAGTGAAGAGCTGTGATAATGATTATGGATCTTGAGACCCTTTCTAACCTTTTTAGATATATTATTCAATTTATTTGGCAGAGCAAAGATAAGGTCAAGCATAGATCTAATCACTGCCTGTAAGTACCAATGTGGAAAACAGTTTTCTGGTAGTAATGGGTCCTTCAGCAG
>NW_005842276.1:519187-524378 GCF_000455745.1 Alligator sinensis
TCAAAACTGCTTGTCATAAGCAATAGCTCTATTGGAAGTCAAGGGCTTGATGCAGGAAGTTTCTGGTGGAATTCTATGACCTGTATCATCCATGCTGTCAGAATACATTACCAACAAAAAAAACCCCAAAAAACCTTTTGGTTTTTGGGTACTAGGGTTCTTACACAAACGAAATGATCATTTGGGGTTTTCACTAGGAAGTTTGTCTAAAGACAGACTTCTTGAGGAAAATGAAAATTTAAATCTTGAAATCTAATTCTGAGGTTGCCTAGAAGACAGCAAAAATTATTATGGTTCCTGTTATTATCAAGTTCTTCCTTCACTTCGTTTAGACAAAGCACATGTAAGTCTTGCAGATAAATCAGAACATTTACAGATGATTGGGAGTTTAACATGGGGGTGGCTTCCCAAACCATGAGGATAGACACCAGCACATTCAAGGGCAGGCAGTAGTTTGCCCACTTTCTGATGTCAGAAGACAATTTTGCTGCTTTATTTCTTCTTCTAAAACTCTCTTTTTTTTCTGGTCTCAGGGAAACAAACTGGGAAGTTTAGGCTGTACCCCCAGGTGCATGTATTTCTGTAAAGTTTGTAAATGTTTCCAGTGTAATTTGTAACCTGAAACTGTACTTTATGCCAGAAGTTTGCCTTTGAAGGGCTATAGAGGGCCATAATTATGGCTCCTGTAACTGGGTAGAAAGCAATGGAGTTAAACCAAGGACCCAACAGATAGAATCTAGATGAATTTGTCCCATTGTGCTCAGAATCCTCCACTGAATGCTACAGGCATTACAACTAAATGTCAACAGTGCAGTTTGCCTTTTATAATCTGTGTTTTATTCTTTTTGCTGTGTTTAGACAACTTTTTATCCATTTCTATATCCCATGTTAACCATTTCTTGTCAAAACTGCATAGTGTTATACAAATCTTCTGTTTCATGTTTAGGTTTAAATAATTGGGCATATGAATGAACTTCTTAATTTAGTAATCTTTGATTTGAAAAAGAGATGCTTGAATGCTTCTTTCAATTATAAGTCTCATACCAGCTCCTTGACATTTATGACAATCTTTTAACAAGTGTGGATGCCTTTCTGAGCAGGATGCTGGCTTTTAATTGATAGACTGATTCTAATTTTCACCTTTTAAGCCACAAATATAAAAAAGACCTTGTCCCCAAACTCAAAACGTGATTTGCTGTTATGGTTAACAGTAGCTTTAATGTTGTGATATTTGTGAGAATTAAATGCATATAAAATTAATTTTATAATTATAATATTTCAGTGAACACCGCCTTTGGGAGACAATGGTCTGATTTACCTTCCCTATCAATTTGAGAAACCAATTTTACAGGCTACAGATTCCTTTGCACCTGTATCTGTGACCTAGGAATGATTTCTAAAACATAAAAACTGTAGCAATTTCTTGTGCTACAATGTTGACATTACTGTCTTTCTCTGAGTTATCTCAGTGTGTTCTGTTAGTGAAATGTCATTGCCTAAACTAAACTAGAAAGTTGGATAAAGGAGGCACAAAGAATCTGAGTTATTTTTCTTAAGCACTGGCTTTCTAGTGAAAAAAAAATGAAAATTCTTAGGAATTCTTTTAAAATTTTGCTAGATAATTTTAATTTGATTCCTGTGATTTAATGTCTTTTAATTGCCTGTTCTTAAAAAGATTTAATTTAAACTAAATGTCTGGACCTTTCCCAAAATATTATAAATACAGTCCCTGAGCTACAATAGCAATAATAATCATAGGTCTTGAAACATTTACATTTTAAAGACTTCGCTCTGGGATTTTCAGATGTTCACTTTGTGCTAACAAATCAGCCTGCAAAATACGTAGTATTGCAAAGCATAGTTTTGTGTACCAGAAGGGTCATTTTAGGAAGTTGGGTGAATATTTCATTAAGTATATCCTTTTTTCTTCAAAATAAGCAACTCCTTAACACAGGAATTATTAGAACCCTATGGAAAAAAAATATACTAAAGTTGGACATTGGCTCTTTTATGTTTGTACATTTTAGGAAATTTATCTAATGTATATGAAACTGGATTTTGCTATTCCAGTAGTCTACTACTATTTCATTAATCTATTTGAATACAGAAGTAACCCATCAATAAAATGCTAGAGAATATTTGATGAGAGGCTTAGTAAAAAAGATATTTCAGACATGAAAAACTGTTAGAAATAGTGCTTTAAAATAAACTAATTAGCTTTTAAAATGAAATACAGCTTTCATTGTTAAGCTCTAGATAGCTCTCCCCCAAACATTAGACGAAGTTGCATTGTTTACAAAAATTTATTAATACAAACTTTACACACTTATATAACAGTTATCAAAGTCCTAGTTATAGATATCATGTCTGTAATAATACTTTCTTTAAGTTATTTTAGTTGCACACAAAATAAGTTCTCCAAGACTAACATCTATCTAAATTAGCACTGTATCTCAAATCTGCTCAGGTTTAGTAAGGCTGTTGGCTTTTCTAAAAATTATACAAAGGATAATCTATGTGATCACTTTATAATGCTTGCAGCTAGCCACTGAACTCTAAATGATAGTTCATAAATAAAACGTCAAGAGAGCCCTATTTCATTATACCACAGCTGACACAAATACAGCAAACTCTGCCCAGGATCAAAGAACAAATAATTAAGACTAAAATGCAAGCTGATGTGTTGCAGCATTGTAGGGCCACTAAATAGCCATCTGTGAATTCGTGGCGATTTAAAAGGCGAAGAAAGGCACGTAAGCTGCAAACTGCATCCTGCATCACCTTGCCTGAGGAGAATGCAAAATTAAAGCAAGATTGATTTCATACACACCACACAGGCAGGGATCGACTGCCTGAGTGCTACCACTGTTTGCAGTGCGCTCAACTTGGGATTGCAAACTCAATTCTGTTTTCTTTGATGCATGACTTTCCACCGATCAGATTGGGAAAGGACAAGGGAAGGTCTTTTAAATTTGGCAAGTGGGTGTTTTTTAAATAAAAATAAAAAGCAATCGACGTCTGTAATTTGGGGGTGGTTAATTTCTTTTAAATGATTCCTCCATCACACCGTTATGTTGAGTGATCTGCAAGGAAACAAACGTGCACATCACCTTTAAAAGAGAAGGGATGGAAAGCTTCCTCGATCGGGTTTGTTTCAGTCTTTTTTTTTTTTTTTTTGTCTTTTTTTTTCCAGAAGGTAAGATATAACTCCGTACATATAAAGATGAGGTTAAAATGATTTATCGGTCATTAGAAACTGAACCGCAGGTGAACACTACACATTCTGTTATGACAAAAGTTGGTTTTATGAAATAAATTTTACTCAGCAATAAGCCATAATGTAGAAAAATACATTTTACCTCCAAACTCAATAAACAAAGAACAAAAACTTCAGTAGTAGTGCATAATTATTTAGTGGTAGCTACAACAGGGGTTCCTAAACTTTTACAATAAGAGCTTGCATAAAACAGAACAGAAGAGTGAGAGAGGCGTTCACAATCTTTTAAAAAAAGAAAAGAAGGAGAAAAAGAACTGACTCCGATGGGTAACAGAGCTTAAATACTGCAAGACAGGATGAAAGGGCTACAAGAAAACAACAAAGGAAAGGAGCAACTCCAATTGAAAGATTCAAAGGGAGAGATTCCTGGCCATTACACATGATGAGAAGCATGGACAGCACTGGAGAGAGTAACACATTGTACTTTGCATCGAGTCCAGTACCAAGCTGACCGAGATCAGCTGGGTAGTAGATCTCAAGTGGGATCGTCTCATGTTACCCAGGTCTTGTGGCAGCCTGACACCACCCACCCGTTAGGGGCACTTCCTCTCTGATCTGCGCTCTATCGCTTCCAGTAGCTAAATTTCAAACTCTTTTTTCAATGGGTCTAATTTCCGGCTTGCTTTGTTCTGTAGCTATGCCCAATCAGTAAGTAGAATAAAGAACGGGGCTAATTAGAGATCGTTGTTTTCTTTTATAGATATATATATATATATTCCTCCCCCACCCTCCAATAGTCAACAGAGATGCACAAATTTTGATAGAGCTGTTGTTTCACCGCCGGAGAATCAATCCGCTCCGATCAGTGTTTGAGGAGACACAAATACATATAAAACTGGAATCAAAGAAAGCAGAAAAATTGAAATCTCTAGCAAGGGGGGCCGTGCCCCTTCAGATAGGCTTGTGGCAAAAGAGCCTGTCTTGGGACTCACCAGGGAAAAGAATCTGCCTCAGAAATTCTCCCAAATCATTATCATCGTAATCTCCTTGGAGCAGGGCATCATTGTCTATATACAGTAGCAAATGGTGAATATTAATGTCTTCGACCCTGTCGTGGATAAAAATACTCTCCTTTTTAATTTCCGTTACAAAAATAGGAGCAATATTCAAAACAATGATTGTCTTTTTTTTCTATTTATTTTATATAAAAACATAAACAGCTCAGGCGAATTCTTGCTCTTGTGCACACTTTATATGAAGATTTGTCCTCTAGTCTCAGCAAGTAGTATTTATATATATATATTTATATAGTATATATATAACTTAAGGATTGGTCCACAAAGTAGATCTGTGCGTTTCTCTAGTGCTTTTTGTACAAAAGAAAAACAATATTATTATCAAAATATTCATTTAATGGCTTTACTTCATACATAAATACATGTTTAAATAACACAGGAGCGGTGATTGTTCAGTCAGTTTGGAAATGACTTTTTTTTTTCTTTTTTCTTTTTTTCTTTTTTCTTTTTTTTTAGGGCATTGTATACACAGGCGTGTCTGGTTACCCATCGCTACAAATACGCTACTCGGCGTCCTTTGTTTTTAACTCTTTGTTTATACCTTTTCCCCAAGACCGCTGCCAAGTATTTCTTGACAGCCATTTGTTTCCGATAGCGGCTGTAGCTGTCTGTGAAGATGCCATCCGAGTGCCGTTTGGAGAGCGGTTTCCAGGCCGCTGCTGGCACCGCTGCAAAGAGCAAACGACAGCTGCAAACATCTGGCTCCGCTGCCCTGTCTCGCCTCTCCCTCCCCCCGCCGCACACCGCCCGCATCCCCTGGAGGTCCATCCTGATTTGCATTGCTCCCGGGCTCCCTTAACCTTTCCATGCGATCCTGATCCTTACTTAGAAAGCGGTGCAGTAGTTAGCTTGGTTTCAAAGAGGGGTGGGGGGTGGGGGGAGGGTGGTTTGGGCAGTT
>NW_005842276.1:524388-526023 GCF_000455745.1 Alligator sinensis
TTAGTCTGGGGATTGATTATTTGTTATTACCCCACTAAAGCAACACGTAGACCGCTTAGCCTTGGGGAAGCAAAAGGAAACAAAGACTCTCTGCAAACACGCTGCGAAACTGGGAGCCTGATCATAATATAAGTCGACAGTCGGGAGACAATATATCCCCGGCATGAATTATTCATCACGGAAATGTAATCTCTCCTCCCATGGGCTTTATTAAAATGTTACCTTCTGCCGAAATAATGTTCATTACACTGGGCTCGTCTCGTGCCAGGATGTCTGATTTTCAACGGGCCTAGTTCCCCACCACCCCCTTTTTTATTATTATTTTGTAAAATAAGGCTCTATTGAGGCGGAGGCTTTTCTGCTCCTTGCATTGGATACCGATCTGCCTGAAAAACTACAGACTCTCTCCCAGTTCTTCCCACAGGCGATTCTTCCCATAGGCTGAAGTTTCTTTAACCTGACCAGCTGGCTCTGGGTTTGGATCCTCTCTGAGTCCTCCCGGATTTTGTCCCCGCACCTCTCCCCGGTGGCAAGGGGAGAGCGCGGCTGCGGCGCGGGTTTGCGCCCAGGCAGGGCGGCACGTCCCCAGCCGGGGAGCGCCCGCATTGTCTCCGCGCCCCGCGGGCTCGGGCGGTACAAGCAAGCAAGCAAGCAAGCGGCCCGGCTTACCCCACCCGCTTGGCCATCAGAGAGTGCAGGTACTTCCTCGCGGATAACTGGCCCAGGACTTTCCTGTAGGCTTTGTTAAAGATGCCATCGGCGTGCCTAGGTGGGAAACAAAGATCACACGTTAACGAGGAGGCTTGGTGGCTGGGGGGGAGGGGCAGGGGCTTGCCCTGCACAGGGAGGTCCCCGGCCGACTGGTGGGTCTCCGGGCCCGGAGGGCACCGCCCCGCTCCGCCTGCCGCTGCCCTCCCCTCGGGGACGTCCCGAGAGCAAAGCTGATCCCAGTCTCCCCCCGCAGCAGGGCATGGCCGGGGACGTGGGCGCGGCTGCTGCTTCCAGATCTGCTCTGGGAGCCGGGGGGGGTAGGGCTTTCCTCCAGTCACCTCTTTTCCGGCGGGTAGTACAAGGTGTACATGTCGTCTAGCATGGACGGGGGGTTGGCTAAACCCAGGGGGTCTCGATCGTAGGAGAAAAGCTGATCCCAGTCTCCCCCCGCAGCAGGGCATGGCCGGGGACGTGGGCGCGGCTGCTGCTTCCAGATCTGCTCTGGGAGCCGGGGGGGGTAGGGCTTTCCTCCAGTCACCTCTTTTCCGGCGGGTAGTACAAGGTGTACATGTCGTCTAGCATGGACGGGGGGTTGGCTAAACCCAGGGGGTCTCGATCGTAGGAGAAGTCCTGCAGCATGTTGCCATCCTCGTCGTACACTTCATCTTCCAGCCTACAAAGGCAGGGCGGAGGGAAGGCAGTCAGAGCCGAGCCGCTGCTCAACTCCGCAAGGGGGGTGCTCAGCGGATCAGCGCGGGCCGAGGCTCCCCCCTCCTATGCTTTATCCTTGAGGAGCGCTTGGGAGGCGGTGGCGGAGGAGCCCACAGACACACCTCCCCTCTCCCACCCGTCTCACCCCTCCGGGTCAGGACACCCGCAAGCAAACCGACCTGCCCCGGGGCTGGCAGATCAGACCCCTGGTGG
>NW_005842276.1:526465-539616 GCF_000455745.1 Alligator sinensis
GGAAGCCCCGGGCCGGGCGGGAGGGAAGTGGGTAGCTCAGCCTGGGGTCGTCTGAGGACAAGGCAGGGAGAGGGTGGGTTGTCCCGCAGGGGGGCTGGGAGGGGTCCAGGCCTCGCACCAAGCCGGGCGGCCCCGGGAGGGGAGGGAAGGGGGATTTTCCCTGGGGGGTGGGGGAATGAGAGTCTCCCCCAATTCTCCTGTGTTGCTGCCTGAAGGGAAAAGCGGGCAGGGCTCGGGGCTGGGAAGCCTCTCCTTTGTTTCAGAGCTGGCCCAGGGCTGCCCCATCCCGGGCTCGCCTCCCTGCTCCAAGTGCACTAAGCACAGGAGACCTGGCAGCTGGGGACGGGGCAGAGGAGACCCGAGCCTCCCAGAAGCCAAAGAGCTCCTCCTAGCCCCGGTCTGGAAAAGGAGCGGGTACAGCCTCAGCTAAAACCTACATCCAGCGGCCGCTCGTGTCTAACCCCTAGGCCAGCCCAGAAACTAGGCAGCAAACTACCTGGACAAAAGCCCCACAGCTTGGGGCAGACTTTCCTCTTCTTGGGGCAGAAACGTGGGGATGGACAGAGAGAGAGAGAGAAATGGATGGATGGATGGATGGATGCCTTGAGCTAGAACAGAGATCTCCCCCAGTCCCTGAGAGCTGGATTGCCACAAACGTGCTAGTCTCGAAGCCAGCCTTGCAGCAGGGTGCCAACGGTTTGCCCCTAGGTCCCTGTCTACCTACAAATCCGGGTCAGCTCAACTGGAGCAGGCGGTGGACAGCCGCCAGGGTGGGAGAGAGCCCGATGCTGCGTGCCCGCCAGGAAAGGTGGATCCCCGCGGGGCCGGGCTCCCGGGCCAGGAGACAATCGTTTCCCTGCGATGCAAACCAGAGGGGTGCCCCGCGAGCTGAGGAGCAGCACCCCAGGCGGCGTGGGCTGGAGGTGATGGTAGCCGGAGCCCCCGCAGCGAGCCGTGGTGGGAGTGAAGTCCCTCGCCCTGCCCTTAGGGAAGCATCTCGCCTGCTGCCCCGCCGTGGACCAAGCAGCTCCCTCCCGCTACCCCAGGTGGCTGCAGCCAGCGAATAGCCACGGATGGTAGGGGTCTCCTTTGTCTTCCTAGCTGCCTTTCCCCACCCCGGGGGAAGAGAGGTCACCATGAAGGCAGCAGGTCCTGCGAAGGCACCCGGCCGGGGGAAGGGGGCACCTACCTTAGCACAGGGTACTGGAGCCCGGCCGCAGGTGAGCAGTAGACGCTGCAGTGCATTATTATCCCATAGACCAGCAGCGCTAGGATCGCTTTGCTACACATTGCCACTCTGGGGAAAAGAAACAGCTGTCAGAAAGAAGCGCTCCTGTCGCTTGCCCTTTTCTCCCTAGTTTTGCCCGCCGGGAGCGGCCGCCGCCCAGGCTGCAGGATCCCCGGGTGATCGGGCAGCCCCGGCCCCGCGCGCTCAGTGCGCCCGGTCCCTTCCCGCGCCAGCCCGCTCCTGCCCGGGCCCGCCGCGCATCCCCCCCGCGCCTCCTGCCTCCTGCCTCCGCTCCCACTCCTTCTCCTTACCATGAAACTCTTCACACCCGGCACGGAGAGCGTTTGGCTGCAAACAGAAAGGGGAGATCGGGGATGAGGGGAGCGGATAAGGAGGAGGAGGAGGAGGAGAAGTGTCTCCCAAGTTTCAGCGGTTAAAACTCTCGCAGCATCGCCTCTCCGCTGGGCAAAACGCGCGGCTGTGCTGGGATCCGCTCGGGGGGGACAAAAAAAAGGGCAAAAAAAAAAAAAGTTTTCAGGAAGCAGCACAGATCTGGAGCAGAGCCAGCCTGGGGAAGGGGCAGGGGGGAGGGAGGGAAGCGAGCCCGGCAGAGAGGAGCGAGGGGCCGCGGAGGAGAAAGCCAAGGCAGGCGGAGGAGGAGGCGGGAGACAGGCGAGGGCTGTGCCTGGCAGCTGCCTGCGGGAGGCTGATCTCTTCCCCAGGTCTTCCCCTCCACTCAGATGCTTCAGCTGTCGCTTTCTCCTTCTTCTGATCCTTGCTCTGAGGCTCCGAAGTTGGCCAGCCTTCCTCAGCTCGCAATCTAGGCAATGAGCAGCAACCCCCCTGCTTTACCGAGAGCCTTCTTTGTAAACAGCCGCCTGCGTGTTACCTTTAAGGCCGGCACGATAGTGTTTGTTGCCCTGTTGTGGCGTTCGGATTTTTATTCATGAATCAAATGACTTTTTTTTTTTTTTTTTTTTGCAGTCACGTAATAATCGGGTATCAGAAAAGACGTCACCACCCAATTCCTCAAGGAACAGAACAATTCTGTGCCTTCCTCACGGATGATCTGATCGGGAGTCATAAGCTTCTCATAAACACGAACTTACACTCCCCCCTCTCCCCCCCACAGAGGGCTAAAAGATTTGTTCTGATTTTCAAGTTTGACCTGCCCCCCGAGTAGGGGGGGGCACAAACTCAGAAGGAGATAGCTAAGCTTTTCCAGAGGCCATCTCCACTGCTGCACTCGTCCAGCTTCAGCCAAAAAAAAAAAAAGATGTATTTATTTGGGAAGATTAGATCTGATGAGATCACTTCTCTCTAAATTCGTTGAGCAAACCCAAGGGTCCTACTCTGGCATATATGTTCCCTTAAACGGGGCCATTCAATGAAACGATAAGTTGCTCCTGTTGTTCCTGTAAAGGCCTTTTGAAGTCCTGTAGGCTTCTCAGTCATTTTCTAATTAGAGTTTGTAATTGTCAGTTTCTGGCTGGTGGGTGGATTGATTAGCTGGAAGCAAATCCAGGGCTTCCTCTCTGGAGCTGTCCAAACTTTCAGGTGCTGAACTGGGAGCCGGGGACAATCAAGGGACTCTATTGGAATAAGGTTTTCAACGGGGGGTTTTTCCCGCTTCATCGTTCCCACTGGGATCATTATCACTGTCATCAGTTAGCCTATACCTCTATGGTGTCTCACAATCATTGACTGGCAACCAAATATTTACAGCAAGCTCTCGTCAGACTTGGGCAGGGTGGAGGTGGGAGGGGTTGGGAGGATAATGTCCCGTTTTACGTGGGAAACCATAGTGCAAAGGTGCTACATTTTACTTGGGAAACCATACTGCCAAGGTATTACATTGATCCTGACCGTAGCGCACTATCTTCTCAGCAACAACGATCCTCCTTAGGTGCCTGAAAGCATTAACCATCCGCAAGCCCTGAATGACTTGTCATTTACAAGAAAGGGGAAGGCAGCAGCGGGTCCCTTTTTTATGATTCCTATTTATTTTGATGTCTAATCTTCACCGTTTTCCCCTTTTCCTTCCTGCCTGATGCAACCTGCGACTGCGATCAGAGCCCTTGGTAGGAAAAGAGAGGCAGACTGGAAGAGGGGGAGAGGGTTTCCATGAAAAGTTCATTTGCTGAGGGACTCTTCAGGGAATCCCTCGTCTCCTTTTCCTGAAAATGACGTGGCGTCATGGCCGCGTTGTGGGGAGCGCACTGCCTGACTTCCCAGCCTCTTGCTATTTTGATGATCTTCTGGTTCTCCCTCAACGGTAGAAATTCACATTCATTTCCGAGAATTATCCAGAGAAATGCAGACGGCAGGAGCCATTACTGCGCGTTTTAATTATTTGGATCATAAGCAGAGAATTCAGGAAGCAGCGATAATTTCGTTCTCCTGTTTCCTATTCCAGTGGTTTCGGTGCAACATGTTTAAATGAGCTGCTTGAGCTCAAGTCGATTGCTCAAACCCCATACAATTACAGTTCCTATTATGATCAGTTAGGATTTCACTATTTTTCCGGAGGGAAAGGAAATAGAACTTGAGTGAATGACTCCCTTCGAAAGCATGGGGGATGCGATTATAAAAAGCCTCGATACATAATGCAAGCTTCTTTTAGAGGCGATTGGTTTTATAGAAACGAGTGGAAAATACTGAATCGTTCTTCTGGCATTTGGCAAACAATAAAATATCTAGAGCTGGCATGACCAAATAACAAGAAATTCATTGTCCCAAAGGGAAAAACAATTACTGGTTCTGGCCATCGGATTTGCCAGGATAATGTCTGAGCGAACTTATTAAAACTTCTGATCTTTTTTCCCCAATGAATTCCAAACTGTTTGGATTTATAGAAGTACTGGTACATTTCTCAGATGCTGGGCTAAAGTAGAGATATTCAGCTTAAGTAGAGGCTGCCACCAAGTGGGGAGTTTGTTATCTTCATGATCTAGTAAAGAAAAACACAGCTAGGGCCAAATCCTAAAAACCCCATTCAGTCGGGTACAGGTGAAACCCTAGCAGAAAACGGAGGAAGGTTATTTTCCAGAATAAAACCAAATCGGGTGTGAAGGGGTTTGGCGTCCAGAGATTTGATTTATCCATAAACCCTCTTTAACGTGTTCCTCCATTACACATCCTTCAGCAGCTCCCAACACCTACCAGATTATTAAATCAAAGGACCTGTTTCCTTCTCCTGCCTTTCCACCTACAACAACAGTACACTATTCCATGACCTCTTCTATACAGGTTAATGTATAATACATATAAATAATATTAAAAACCACGTTGAAGTAACAGAAAAGGTTTGATTTTAGTCTGTAGAAGGAAGTACCTTTCAAACTGACTGTCATTTGAAAAGTGAAAGGGATTTCAAATTCACAATACTGTATCCTCACTGTTGCCTGTACCTCAACATCTGGTTTCAAACAGGCTTTTTAATTTATCTGCATGTGCTAGTTGCATTTAAAACATTTTCTAGTGTATATTTTAAAATTTACATCAACATTCTAAGAGTCAGTGAGCCTCTGAGTCTGATATAGGATGAATGTTAATTTATTTCATCAGATTGTTGGTTCTAACATGGCTTTGTTGTTAAAAGTTTTATTTCAAGCATGGGCATTTCACAGTTTACTATATATATATATATATATATATATATATATATGCTGATGCAGCTTTTATCTTCTCAAACCTCTTTCCGTATGTAAAGGTTACAAAACTATCATAGCATCTGGAGCTTTATCATAGCATCTTGTCTACAACTAGTCTACAAACTAGGAGGAAAAAACTTGTATTTGTGGAGACCTAGCCATCCCCTCTTTCCATCATTCCTTGGCAAGCCTCACCTAAAGATGTCTTTCACAGCAACATGGAAGTATTTAGCACACCTGGTTTCACTACAAAGTACCACTTCTGTCTTAACAAGAAAAGAGAAGAATGAATTCTTTCATCATAATAATGAACAAAAATCTCTGTGATTTAGGCACACATTCTCAATGAGGATTGATGAAACAGTTTATTATTTTCAATTGCAAAGCTTAATGCAAAACTATGACCATCTGGGGAATCAGTCAATGAGCTATTTGTGGATTTTGATTGAGGTTATGAACTTTGCTTATATCGGTGTCAGACTGTAAACTGTACTTTGATTGCAAGGCTGGTCTTTGCCTTCCCCATAGTCTGTCAATTTCCATCCCTTCATCCTCAACAAAAATTCCTCAAGGACACTGACATAGGACTAACAGTAGAGGATTGTTGACTTAAGTGCTATATCATTAAGATATAATTTCTTTTAACAATAAGCTAGCTGTCATCAGGGAGGATTGGACTGTCAATATAGAGATCATCCTGACAATGAAGTCACCTGTGAACAGAGGCTGAGCTAGGAGTTACTTGACAGGAGAGATAGGAAAGTTACTAAGTGCAGAAACTGATCTATTTGTCCCTTTGACGATTTTCAGCTGTCGAAGCTGAGAAGAAACTGCCTGCACAAGGAGCCAGGAGTCTAAGGAGTAATGACTGGACAGATCTCAGGCAGAGGACAGCTAAACAGTTTTCTCCCAGAGAATAAGCAGATGAGACCTCCTCCTCCCCAAGCTGAATGGAAGTGCTTAGATTTGGTGTAGAGTTCAGAAATTTAAAACACATAGGGATCCAGCAGCTGTGTCACTTGAGAGCAATCAAGTGAGTGGTCAGCAGGGAGCACATGGCCAGATGCAATCACAGCAAATTCCCTGTGAGGGTTCATCAGAACCTCCAATACCAAGCCCAATATATCACTGAATCAGCTTAAATACAGGCAGCTCTTAAACATTCTGTGCATTATGAGAAAAACACTTCCTTCCACACTTGAATCCCATGTATGCAAGGATCAGTTCCAACAACTCCTCTTCTACTCCCAGCACACCACCACATCAGACAGAACCTTAGACGTCTAACCCCAGATGCATTCCCTTTGCCCACATTCCTTGGAGTTAGATTAGCAGCTATTTGACTGCTAGTGCCCTGCTGGGGAGTCTACACAAAAGTTCATATAACAAAAAATATAGATGGTAGGCCTGATCTGTTCTTAGTTACTCTGGATGTATACACAGCCATACTGCACTGAAGATAAGGCGACAAATCCTTTCTTCAGATAATCAGTGTGTCTCTCTTCTTCTTAGTCCCTCCTCCTTACAAGTGAATTCACATTCTACAGGCCAGAAAGGAGAGTGATTTTTTTCTATGCTGGTTTTCTGTCCATGAAAACTTTGATGATATTTTACATTTGGGGAGGAGAGGAACAGTTTCCCAGGGACAAGTTTTAAGAATTCCTTTTTTCTGGTGACTGAATATTGGAATGCCCTGCTTTCAAGCTAGCAAGTTGCAGCATATCACAGAGTTTTTTTCTGAAAATGCAGTAAAGGCCCCTGGCAATAGCTAAAAAGCCAATCCTGTTCTCATTAAATTCATTAAAGTCATTAAATTCCCATTGACTTCAGTGTTCAGGGTCAGGCCTACAGACAGTGGGGCAGATCTTTGAATCTGTGGCTGGTATGAGTCAGCAGAGCTCCACAACATTCTTCAGATCTACATTAGTTTACATCAGTTGCACACAACACATTCTTTTTTGGTCTTTTCTTTACAGTAACCATGGCTAAAATATACTTGTGTTCTTGGTGCTTGTATATGAAGCTGTAACCCAATATGAATTGAAAGTACTGGTCTATATGCCCAATTGTAAGAGAACTTCAGCCAAATCCTTAAGGACAGAAGGGCTTCCATATACCTCATATTAAAAGCATAAACCCTTTGTAGTTCTGAGGTATTACTTAATGACACATCTAAACTTATTTATAGCTTAGAATTACCAGAAATAGTTGTTCTAATAAATTATTAATTTGTTCCATCCCTTATCCTTGCAGCAGCAAAAGAAAATAAACAGAAGTAATCTATAATTTCATGCTACAAAAATGTTTATTCCTTATTAGAGAACAGCTGATATTTTGTCACTGTGACTTACTGTCAAAGGGCATCTGGCCTCTCACACTAGTTGTGCCCTGCAAGCACAGCTTAAGACAGCCTAGAAGCTACCCTAACTGGCTGGGCAGGGATTCTTCCAAGATGGGACAATCCAAGCCTGACATAAAGCCAACTCAGCTCAATAATTCCAATTAGAATAACATTTATTGAGATGGGTCAAACCCAACCCTATAAATATAAATACACCAGCGCCTCTGGTGAATAGCTTAGTTCTAACTTGTCATTTAATTTATGCATTTTCAGTCAAGCCAAAAGATGCTCTGGGGATGCTCTCCTGCCCCCACTCCTCCCCTGGCCATTCTCAAGTTTTTCAGAGACAGAGATTTCAAGCCTTCTGACAAAAAGTGTCCCCTATGTGTTGTCATTCCTGTATCACTGGATACAGAATGTACAGAGCAGGAGTTTGTTATGTGAAGCCTAAGGGTTAGATTTTCAAAAGTGTCTGCTAGACTTGTACAGTGGTAGTGCAGGTATGTGTTTGCATATGCATCTAAGCACTTAGATATAAAACTCACCATTTAATGCACTTAATTCAGGTAGTGCCTGGGAAGAGAGTACCATACTTAAGCTAGACATACCACTGCCCATAACAAAATGATGCTGCAGAGCTTACAGCACTTATGCAAGAAAGATGCTTGTTCCAGTCTCCTTAATCAAAATTTTAGCTTCCACACTAATGCGATAGTTAGCTCTCAACCTCAGTGGGAACTTCATGCCAGTACTTCTGTATTTTGCTGATCTGTAAAGCACTTAGAGATCCTTAGGGATGAAAGAAACGATAAAAGTAAAATATCATCCTCCTCCCCAGTGCACAGGAAAAGGCAATATTTGAAACACTTAAATTTTATTTAAACACCTTTGCAAAAAAAAAGTGAGGGGAGATACTCAAAAGACCAAATGGTAGTTAGGTACACAACCACCATTGATTTGCAGTTAGAGTTATTCACTTAATTTGTACTTAATTCCCCTCTGTGTCCTTGAATATCTTCCCCCAGATTTCTTTTTCAAAAGAAAGACAGTGAGTTTAAGACAGAATTAAAAACATAATCGAAAGCTTAGCAAATCCATATTGTTTCTTCCATCTTTAATTTACCATGCTGTACCCAAAGGTTGCTAACAATTCATTATACTAATATATATATATGTATGAAAGTCTCTGTATCCTCCAAGTGAATGCTCCAGGTATCAATTTTATGACATAGTTTCAGCCTTGGTAGTATTTTATATATTTGGAGCTTGCCTCTATGCTATTGAAATTAATGGGAACTTCACCACTACTCCTTGCAGTCAGACTTTATTTTCTGGCCTTTGTCACATGATCTGGGTCAGGATGGCAAATACCAATGGTAGGACTCAGTCGGTGCATCTATAGGTGCTATTAATGTGATATAGGCTTACTGCGCAGTAAAATACTGAGCAGCAAGCCTTCCCCAGGAGCATATCTACACATGCACCTTGTTGGGAGCAAATCTATTCCCATTGGGAGTAGCTGGGTACAGGAATGCTCCTGCCCTGCTCTTCTCCCCTGCAGCAGCCACGAGGAGCTCCAGGCTGCCAGTCCAAGGAGCTGGCAGGAGGCATGGGGGCTGGTCCCAATGTATACAGGGCCAGCTGTCTCCTGGCACCGTGCACTTTGGGAGGGGCCCTGTTGTGCACAGGACTCAGAGACAGCTGCCGCTGCAGCAAAGCAGAACTTTGCCGGCCATGTGCATATTGGGACACACAGCTGCAAGTGAGCCCTGTGCCCAGCAGGGCTTCCCTGCCCAGCTGGGGGTTCACCAGGAGCTGTCCCACTTCTGGGGCAGGTGCCAGTGACTCCCAAGCTGGACAGTTGCTGGTGAGCCCTGGCTGAGCAGGGAAGCACACAGCTTCCCAGTCATGACATTGCTTGGCTCCCAGCTCCTGTGGGGAGCCAAGAGCCACATAGCGTCAAGGCAGGGTGTAGCAGAAAGTGACCCCATTCCAACACTGATTGGTCCTAAGGGGAGCCAGGAGCTGAGCGTCACCAAGACTGGGGAAAGAAAACTCCCCCAAATGTGCTCCTGATCAGCATCTACAGGAGAGCTACTGCACAGTAGAATCATAGAATCACAGGGTTGGAAGAGACCTCAGGAGGTCACATCTAGTCCAACCCCTTCTCAAAGCAGGACCATCCCCAACTAGATCATCCCAGCCAAAGCGCTTGTCTAGCCGGGTTTTAAAAACCTCCAAGGATGGAGATTCCACAACCTCTCTGGGTAACCTGTTCCAGTGTTTTATTACCCTCCTAGTGAGAAAATTCCTCCTAATATGTAACCTAAACTTCCCTTGCTGCAACTTGAGACCATTGCTCATTGTTCTGTCATCTTCCACCACTGCACAGTAACTACTGCACAGTTAATCTAGTACCTGTATTTACAGGTACTCCCTAACTGCACAGTAGACTAATTTTCTGCACAGTAAATGCTACGCATATGTAGACAACAATACTTTATTGCACATTAGTCTACTGTGCAGTAAAGCCTCTCATGTAGTATGTACTTAATTGGCTACAGTTACAATTGGGCTCAGGTAGGAATGCAGATGTTGTAGTGTTATTCATATTTTGAACAAAGGCTGAAGGAGGAGCATTTCACATCTCCAAGCCACCATTTTTCCACTTGCACTGGATGCAATTATTCAATCCTTAGGGAGAGAAGTGGGGGGAAAATAATAGCCTTTAAATGTCAATTTCCAGTCTTGTCAGATTATATAATAGCTTTTGTTGTATTTACATTGTGTGTATTCTATATATGACTGTACCCTTATAAATGGCTTCTGGATGCTTTTGCATGAAAGGGAGCCAATGAATATAGGACATTTTCATTTGTAATATTTTTATTACTTTCGATTTCAATGAGCTATTTGTGGGATAATGCTTTCCTCATCCTCCATCAAAGGGACAGAATCTGGCCCTTTATGTTCAGAGGAAGCCTGATCCATTATTTTGTCCCACTTAGTGCCTGATCTGATTCCACCTCCTAATGAAATGAAATTGTTGTAAAAGTAAAAGTTATTAATCATTGGAACACATTACTGCTGAATGAGGTAAAGTCACCATCACTTGGAGCCTTTTAAGTCAAGACTGGCTGTCTTTCTGAAGAGATGCTCTAGATTAACCCCAGGTTTCTAAGTGGAATTATATGGTCTGTTTTATGCAGGAAGTCAGACAAGATTATCAAAATGGACCCTTTTAGCTTCAAAAATTATGATGCTTTAAAAAAGAATGGAAGGTTTTCACTGACTTCAGTGGGAACTGGGTCAGACCTTTAGTATACATAAAAATATAGCCTGCTTTATAAGTCTTCTATAGCAGGAATGTCAAACTCATTGGATCTCAACAGAGTTTATACCTGCTGGAAACTTGCAGTGCTCAGTAAATCCAGGGACTGCTTAGTACCTTGTTAGATTGAGACCCATACTTCCATTCCAAATATTTTCAAAGCTGTTAAGTAAATTGGACTCCCTCAACACAACACAATGGAGCTGAAGTAGAGTGTAGATATTCAGTGGATAATTTTAAACTTTTCACTTTTCATGTGGTATTTTTCACAGTGGTGTACTTCTATTTCTCGGGTTTTGATCTGGGCTTTTCACGTTGAATGCAAGTGTACTATTTCCTTGGCACTTGAATCCACTGAGACTTTTACTTAGAAGAGCTGATTTGATTTGATTTCAGTTCACCTCGATTTTTCTCTAAAAGGTATTTTATCTCAGTGGTTCTCAACTTTTTTGTACCAGGACCCATTTGTAAACACTGATGGCCAGTCCCGACCCATTGCCCCTCATTCCTACCCCTCTGCCCCCCACCCGCAGACCCGCAATATGTGGGGCAGGGGGGGCATGGGGGGCCTCTTGCAGGCTTGAACTCTGCCAGCCTGCAAGGGAAAAGACACAGTTTCCCACCTTTTTTTCCTTTAGAGGAGAATCCATTTTTAAAGTTTGTTTACACCCCTTCCTTACATTCTTGCAACCGACTTTTGGGTTGCGACCCACAGGTTGTGAAATGCTGTTCTAGTTCATGGCATAGAGTTTTCCTTAAAGTTCCCCAAATACTTGTGTTACGCTAAGATGCACATGTTTTTAGTAGTAAAGAGAAAATCCATGCATCTTTATTATGAGATAAAGGCACTATCTTTTGACTGAAATGTAAATGTGGCAAGTTCAACTACTGACAGGGGTTTAAAGTATTCAGCTCACGTAGCTACCCAGAAGTAACAATTGCAAGGTGACTTACCTCTACTAGAATTTTATGGTGGGATAACTAATATACTTTACTTATACCACTGTGAAAAACACATTTTTGCATTGATGACAATGCCATTGGCAGATAATCGATCTTTTAAGGTTTTTCTCCAAATGGGAAATAAGAAGGAAGTTACACATTACAATTTAGACCATACTCAATCTGTAGAATATTAAGCTGTGTTAAAGTTAGAACGTGATGTGAGTAGCTGCACAATGGTTAATATCATTTGTTGCCTGCACAGCTATGACTTGTCACCAGAGGGCTAGGTGTAGTGAGGATCCAGGTTACCTGAACTCTATCCTGCTGGGGGGGTGAAAGAAGGGATGGGAGCAGTGCCTCTTGGGATGCTGGAGGACTGCAAATTGCTCATTTATCTCCTTGAAGCAGATTGAAATTACTCTAACACAAGCTAAGTAGCATGGCCAAGAGTTAACCCTTACCTGAAGTGGTGTAACTTTGAGATGCTCAGAGGGCACTGAACATGAGTTAAGGAAATTTAACATGCGGACATCCATATTTTAAGTGCCTAAGTGTAACGTGTAACTTCATCCAAACTTGTTTTTGAATAAATCTAAACATTAATATTACCTTAAACCAGTTCTACCAACTGAGTTTTGAGTTAGGACCTAGTCTCAGCTTTTTGGCTCGGATAAAGTGTGTAGTTCACTTTTAAGTGTGTCACTATTCATTCATTTTTAATGTGGATTATTCCACAACTAGAAAGATTGTCTATAAGAGAAAAGCAACTGCTTTCAGATCTGTTCTTGACATCAGAAGATATAATCTCTTTTGCACAGGGCCAGGAAATTGTCTTTCCATTAACAAGCAACACATTGATGAAGAATTGTTTTATTCTGTAAAAAGGTATATACTTCAAAGTATTTAATTGTTTAAAGGACCTATTGATTTTTTGCTAATATATGTATAATTAATCTGAAACACTGAGCACAACAGTGACTGCCATAAAAAACTAAAATTAAATTGTGGAAAAGCCACAAAAGAATTGTGGAGTAAAAACTTGATCTTATTGAAGTCAGTGTCAAAACTCCCATCTCATCTTTAACATCCTGACTCCCACTTCACTGACAGTTATGGAAACCTACTATCCATAGGTAAGTATTTGCACTTACTTCTAAAAACTAGTATTTTTATAGGGAAGTGAAGCATTTTCTTTTTTTGTCAGTATCTTTTTCAGGACTATGACAAGTTAATACCTTTAGCCTGTATTGGCTTTCTGTGCCTGGCAGAATGGCATCAACTTTGCTATCAAAACATCCCATGTCTGTTACTATCTTGGGCTGATTGCAGAAATTACTGAGGCATCTCATTGTTGGCCACTGCTGAGAAAGTCATCACCCATATCCTTGCTAACCACCTTATCCCTCTTGCAGAATAAATTCTTCCAGATATCAAAGTGGCTTCAGACCGCCTCGAGGAACTGTGGATGTGATCTTTACAGCATGCCTAATCCAGGAGAAGTGTTGTGAGCAAAAATGACCTCTCTTTGGACTTCATCAACCTCGCTAAAGCCTTTGATTCTGTAAACCACAAAGCCCTATGTCACGGCGGGGTCCTCGCGGAGGGCCGTGTGCTCCTTAAGGTCCCTCGCTCCGTGTCAGGCCGGCCCAAGGC
>NW_005842276.1:545207-560059 GCF_000455745.1 Alligator sinensis
GCAGCCCTCAGCTGGGCTCGTTATGATCTGCCAGGGCTCTGTCTCTCTACCTGGCAGTTTCTCCCCTCTAGGAGCAGAGCACCGGGGTGCTCTGCGACACCCTATGGAAAATCCTGTCCAAAACTGGCTGCCCAAACAAGTTCATCAGTGTTCTGAGACTTCTCCATGACAACATGTCAGCAAGGGTTCTCAGCAATGGGAATCAAACAGAACCGTTTGAGGTGAAAACTGGAGTGAGCAAGGTTGTGTTTTCCATCTTCATCTCCACCATAATGCACCTTATCGACAGAAAGCTGCCACCTCGAATTGAAATTGTGTATAGGATGGATGGAAGACTCTTCAACCTCCACAGACTCAAGTCCAAAACAAAGACCATGACAACGTCCATAATGGAGTTCCAGTATGCAGATGACAATGCTGTCGTTGCTCATCTGAAACGCACCTCCAAACCATTCTTAGTGTATTCTCAGAAGTCTATGAGAGTATTGGCTTAACTCTAAACATCAGGAAAATGCAAGTCCTTTTCCAACCTGCTCCAGATGGAGAAACAAACCTCCCCTTCATTCAAATCAACAGAGAATTGCTGGAGAACGTGGATCACTTTGCCCATCTTGGAAGCCATCTTTCATCAAAGGTAGACATCAACACAGAAATACAACAACACTTGAAATGTGCAAGCGCAGCCTTTGGACGTTTGAGCAAGAGAGTCTTCTTAAATCATGCCATCCTTGCTGAAACAAAGCTCTTGGTTTATTGAGCTATTGTCATTCCAACTCTGCTGTATGGCTCAGAAACTTGGACCACATACAGAAGACATCACAAGAGCTTGGAAAAGGAGCACCAACTATGCCTTCACAAGATCCTTTGGATTAGCTGGGAGGATAGATGCACAAACATCAGCGTCTTGGCTGAAGCAAATTCCAACAGCATTAAGGCCATGATCATCCAAAACCAACTTCACTGGACAGGTCATGTTGTTTGTATGCCTGACTCCTGACTTCCAAATAGAATCTTTTTCTCACAGCTGAGAGAAGGTCAGTGAAGTAATGAAGGGCAAAGAAAGCACTTCAAGGACACCCTGAGGGCAAACATAAAGAGGTGTATAACATCAACATCAACACTTGGAGGTGCTGGACATCAACACTTGGAGGCAAACATAAAGAGGTGTGTAACATAGACATCAACACTCAGGACCAACCCAAATGGAGGAAGGCTCTTTGGGAGGGACCTCAACACTTTGAGACAGCTCATTGACAAGCAGAAGAGGAAAAGAGGAACAGGTGAAAAGAACATCAGAACATCCAACACAGCAGCACAGTGCCCATCCCCCTTGGAAAAACCTGTCCTCACTGCAACAAGACATGTGGATCTAGAATTGGCCTACGGAGCCACCTGCAGACTCACAATTAAGATCCTTGGAAAACAATTTTCTTCGTTCACAAGTGATTGCCCATCACGGGCTATATACGTCTCCAGGGGAGTTCTTCACAGAACAATAGTAGGTCAGCTTAGTTGAGATTTTTAGCCAAAAAAGAACATTATCACCATGAAAAGAATGGCAGCGAAGAGGTGACTTTCACTGGTCTTCATAGCAATCTCTGTCACTTAGACTGACAAAAATAATTATAAACACAAAAAGATAATATATACTGAGCCATATGAATCTCTTTAATTTTTTCAGTTGAAGATGATTAATTTAAGGGCCTTGTTAATTTTAGGTAACTCCTGGAGCTTTTAACCCCTGGATTATCCTGAAACACATTTTAAATATTCTTTAAGTGGCTTAAAAATACTCTACTCCAACCTAGGTTTATTTCTGATCCATTGGCATGTCTACACAAGGTGCTTAATGTGCAGTAGACTAATTCTACTGTGCATTATCACAATAGCACAGCTTTTGCCAATAGAATTAGTCTACTGGGCATTAGCGTCACTTAAAAGATATGCGCCTGCACTACTGTGCAGTACCACTGGTTACTGTGCATTTAGTTAGTACCTGGTGTTACAGTGTGGTGGGTAGGCAGGATAACCCTTCCTTGCCTGCTTCCCCAGGACAGACAGGCTCAAGTAAACTGGGGGTGGGGAAGCTCCAGGAGTGGGGAGGTGGCTGGGGGGATCCCCAGAGACGGGGAGCCCCAGTGCCAGGAGTAATGTGGGGTGGGGTTCTGGGAGAGCCCTGGGGGCAGGGGGCAGAGGAGAAGTTCAGAATGGGAGGGGCACACGATTCTTACCTTTAAGTCCTCCAGGCCCCTGTTGGCCTGAAATGTGACTGCTCCAAACTCAAAGTAGGCAAGATTCTTTGGGTAGATGTGATATCTTTTATTAAAACAACTAACTAGTTAGGAAAAAGTTCTTTACAAGCTTTCAGGCACAAACACCCTTCTTCAGGCAACGGCAAAGAACTTTGCCTGTCTATGTCCTTAGACCAATACAGCCATAACCAACAACCCCCCAAACTCGAGGTAGCACTAACACTGATCAACATTTGAGCAGCTCATGGTATAACGTTTAACAAGGCCCTAAATAACCTTGTACAAAACTAAAACCAGATTATTCATCCAGAGAGTGCAAGATAATCAGAAGTGATTTCTTGGAGGCACAAAAGATGTCCTTCAAAAGCAGTTTATTTTTCTTCCTTTTCTATGTGGATTCAGTGAATGGTAGTGAATTAGTCATCCCACTCAATGTAGCTTTTTTGTTGAACTGGTGTCCTTTTCTTATTTAATTGAGAAAAAAATGAATCACTAGTCCCCTTATTTTTGTTTCTTAACAAGCAATCATAGCTTGTGCGACTTTACAGTGCAGTCATCTTAGTGTGTTGTCAAGTTCTTATGTTACTGACAGAATAAGGCAGCGGCTTCCAAACTGTAGGCTACAAATTGACAGTAACCATTGGATAATTTGCTGGTAGTCCACAAAGGCCCTGAACCTTTACTGCAGGGGACCAGCTAGTCTCATTGTGCTGGCACTTCTTCCTTGTTTCCATCTGCTAAAAAGCAGTAAAAAAGCTAAAAATACATTAAATAATTTTGTGAATATTACCTTTTCACAGGGATACTAATTTACTGCTAATGCAAGTGGAGAGGGTCAACAAGACTAGCTCTGTAAAGATCCTGTCTGTGTTATAAAACGGTCCAGAAGCTATTGGCATAAGCAGCTGCGGTGTGCATTCCAAGACATCTTTGTCCAATGCTAGATGACAATGTCAAAGTGTAAGAATGATGTTGTAGCTGGGATGGTCCAGAAATTATACAAGAGGCAAGGATTTCATAGGGTGATATATTTTATTGGATTGACTATGTAGTTGGGATGAAGTTGAACAAACTTTTGAATGCAAGCCATTCTTCATCATGTCTCCCATGTTTCACATTTGAAAGCTTGTCTAACTTTATCCAACAGCACATTTGGTCCAATAAAAGATTTTACCCTAATAAAGTCTTGTCTCTCAATATTCTGATATTCTGTGGCATTCTGATATTGAAGAGAGGCAACACTTCGTTAGAGTGATATATTTTAGGCTGAGTCTCGTATGAAAAGACCCTTAGGGTGAGTCTATTAGGAAAAGAAGTCCACTTTAAAAAGCTCTTGTTAGATTAAATAAAACATAGAGTTGCAGATATTGTAAACATAGTTTTTTTCTAGACAAATGAAGTGAGAAAAGGGTGAGATCACATTGTGCTAATGCTTGTGAAATTATCTGGTAGAGGAAATTTAAACATGGCTCTTTAATGCCACAGGGATTCATGAGATCAACAGTCTTAACTGCTGCTTGTATTCCCTTTTAATTCACAAGTCTTGCTTTTAGCCCTGCCAGGACCTGTATCTCAGCAACTCCCAATGAACTCATCCTCGTGTTCATGCGAGGGCCCAGAGCTCTGGGTAGGCATGTTTTAAAAGTAAATATAAAAGCAATAGATGGGAACTGTGAATGCCCAACACCTCTTAGGATTCAACTGGTAACAGGGTAAGCACAACAGCTTGGGATTGATATAGCACAGTGTACTGTATCCACCTGCATTCCATGATTGTTTTCTAAGTGCAAAATGTAAACTGTATTGAAGTTAAACTTTCTAGTGAGGAGAACTGTGCAAAACTCTCCCACTGGAATCAATGGAAGCCTCTGACAGGGGCTCCCACACCTTTTGGACAAAGGACTTGAAAATGTATCATAGTGTACGGGAACCTAGCAGGCAGTCCAGCCTGGGCTAATGGCCTGGGCAGCCACACCTGCCTCAGGTCTCCCACTGATAAGTTCTGCCCCAGCTAGTTGACTACCTGGCTTCCTGATTGACTACTGGGAGCTCAGTCTCCCCATTTAGTCCCATGTGTGGCAGTTCTGACCCTGGTCTGCTTTAGCAAGCCTCTTGGTCCTTTTGCTCTCTGGCTTCTCTGATTCCTAATTCTGATTTTGGCTCTGCTCTTGGACTCTGGCTTCGGGCTTCTGTGTGGATCTGTTGCCTGACCCTGCTTGGCTCTTTTCTTGGACTTTGACCTGTGGATGATCCCTTTAACTTGGTAATTTGGTATCTGATTCCTGGTCCCTAATCCTGTCCTGTGTTGTGGACTCTGCCTCTGGATCTGGCAATTTGGCTCTTGAAATCTGACCTAGCCCCTACCTTCCCTCAGTAGCCTAACTATTAGACAAGACCACCTACATCTAGCCTATTGACACAGCCAGTACTGCACAGAGTCCAATCCAGATCATAATAACAAATGATACTTCCTAGTGATGAAATATCAGGTTGAAAAAAAGCTGTAGCAATGCAGGATACCACCAGATCTTATCCCCATACTATGTTAGCATAATTCCAGAAGAAGGTTGCACATAGATATCACTAGCACTGGTACAGTAGCTGAAGTATATGCTTACTCATTGTATCCCCATCAGAGTTTCAACCAGTGGAGCTCTCAATGACACTCCTTTAGGTATGTCTTCATAGCAAAATGGAGATGTGTTTGTAGTAGTGGTAGGCCTACTTCCACTGGCTTTAATCTTGCTAGCCAGGGTGATGATAGCAATACAGGTTCCAGCATGGGCTAGCAAACAGAATAGATATTCAAGGACCCTATAAAGAAGAGGAGATGGATATAACTGGGTAAGGTGTCAAAGGGTAAAAGTAATTTTTGATGAGCATTTTATTGAGAGGGCATGAAGTCCTGCTGTTCCCTTTGATAGCTAGATTAAAGCAAGTGTGAATATCCCCTTATGATGCAATTGTTCCTTTCTGCTTTGTAGGCACATTCTTAGAAGCAAAACCTCAGGTATTTAAGTCTAGCATTTTATAGGGCTGAGTCTTGACCTTGTTCAAAGCATTTCCTCTCTGCTGGGTAGACATCTTTATACAAGAGAGTACTAGTCCCTTTTAGAAGCATCTGCTCAGGTTTCCATGCAGAATGAGGCCATACACAAATGCAGCCTCTTCTATCTCTTTGCCTGCTTGAGGCTCTAAAATCTGGTCTCAATTTGTCTATGTGAAATTCTAATCAAGCTCTTTGGTTGACCATGGTTAGAAAACCGCTTTCTTTTGCTCTCCTGATCCATCATAAAGACACACTAAAAGGAGCTTTAAAAGACTATCCTGTCAACACAAGAGTCAGCCTTGACAGCAGTTGACTTTAAAAGTTCTCAAATCTTCAAACTCCGAAAGGCATCTCATTAGCTCGGTGGATCTCTACTTTTTTTTAGTCTCAAAGCACCCTGTATTAGATTCAATGCACCTCTTGCAAAATCCCATTTATTAACAACTTTCATTCATATTTTTGGCTAAGGAAAAATAGAGCGTTTTTTCTGTTCCAAAGAAGTTGGAAAGACCTCAGCCACAACAGGTCAGAATGGTTTTGATGCTATGAATTTCTATTCGAAATTTCTGTGTTTATCCTGTGAATTATGCATAGGTGTTTGCACACCTAATAGTACTAATAACACAGTATCCCATGGCATCCTTAAAAGGGTCTCACAACACTCCATGGAGGTAAAGCCAGATTTTTTTAGTCTTCCAGACTTACTCTACTACCAGTGGTTAGACAAATATTATGAACAAGAAACTAGGTTCTGAAAATTAAATTAAATCCCCATTTTAAATGCAATGCAATATCATCTTCACTTTCCCATAAAGGCATTAGTATCTATTGAAACTGAATTTCAGATACTCTGTGCATTAATGGGACTTTGTGCCTGGACACACCTTAGGTTGACAACGACTGACATGAGTTTTGCACACAAATGTAAATTACACTGACATCTGGAGCAAACAGATGACCTGTTATTCTGGGCAAGTTATTGCAGTCAGCAGCATGACTAGGGGGCAGATAAATACTCATCTCATACACTTCAGTTTATATGCTGGAATTGCTGTTTTTAGGATAACGTATAAACCTGAAGCTCTAGTATTTCACAGTATTTTGAGACCTGTGTCACTTCTTTAAATGTAGTGGATAGCCAGAGTAATTACATTCTGCCTTCCAAATATTCCCCTTGAGTTTCACTTAGATTATAGTATATGAGGTAGAGCTGGTATGAGGGCTCCAGTGGAGGACTCTGCAAGTTTAAAAAAAAAATTGTAAATCAACACTCCTACACTGTTTGGGACTCACGTTAAATTCCAGCAACAGAGTGCTGTTAAGACAGAAAGAACTAGAAGTCTTTACTGTTAAAACTATTGGGAAAGAGCCCTGTTATACATTCAGTTTTCATAGTAAAAATAAAAATGTTAAATTCAGCATCGATTGTTTTGGAAGACTGCAGGTTAACTTTGTGTCATTAAAGTCAATTTCATGTTAATTAAATTGGGAGAGTCATGGTTATTAAGAGCTAAAAGTTGCAGCCGTCAGCAAAGTAGTAATCAGTTTTCAGAAGTAGGTAATCACTCAGCTCTTAAAAAAATATGGATGATTTGATCCTTCATAAAAAGCCATTAAAATCTAAAGAGGAAATAATCTACAGTTCAGGACAGAGTCTTAGATGGATTGATTTGTCAGGCAACTAGTAAAAATTAAAATGTCTAGCAATAAGAATCTGATAACTCTTGTACTGTTAGTAATTATTTTGGTACTTGAATTGGTACCCAATCTTACAATGTGTAGGTGTTCTGTTACACTGTAATGTTCTTATGACATGCAGGGTTTATAAAGTTTTGACCTTATGCCACAATCATGGAAGTGAGCAATCAAAGAGAAGATGGATCCTTTTTATGTAAATACTTAATAATCTTAAATCACAAAATTTAGCTGTGCTCCATTCTTTTATTTTATTTTAATTAGGTTTCCAAGGAACAAACAGTACTGCATATCTGTGTAATACAAATCATTAAGAGCAATCCCAAGACAAAACTAGGCTAAGTCTTGAGGCAAAAAAGATCCATATGGGACTTTATACATTGAAAGAACAATAGGAAGGGCCTGAAATAAAAACATAACTAAGCCATGTTCTTTAATCACTATTGCGAGACAAAATGGAAAATACCCACCTCACTTCTCCCAGTGGCCTGAAAAACAAACCCACTGACAGCAGGAATTAGCTGACGAGGAGCTCAGTTGCTTTAGTCCAAATCTGGAACACTATTTTAGGTCTTCTTTTACAATATAGCTGTTTTTCAACAAATCTTGATGTCCAGTCAGATATTTCATAGCTGTTACTGTGGAAATGTCTGTATCTTTCCATTTTTGAGAATTGTTTTCTTGTTAGATATCAGTGATACTAATCATTTATAAGCCAGATTTATTTTTAACCCCAAGGTATCTCTTAACATGATATAGCAGAACTCGATACCCTTTATGCATAAATCAAATTTCATCTTCAAATATGAAGACCAGTTTGTGTAAGCTAACTCACTTTGCTATCATTGTATTGTATATACCTGATATGTGATTGATTTGTTCCTAACAACACAGAAACAATCCTCTTAATAACTCCTCCCATTGCATGGTGGCCCTCTTAGTAGATCCCCGCTCTAGAATGCCTTCTAGGATGGTAGAAGGCTGAAATTTTAAATCTGGGGGAAACAATCACTGTGAACCCTTAACATGGCCATTTTGAAACTGACTACTGTTTGCTTTATCTTGTTTTGTGTGAGAATGATAAAGCAACTACAAAGACTAATTCTCACATTCCTATGATTCTGCAGCTTGGGTTTAATAAAAACACTGATTATTGTGAGATTCATGATAAAAATCACAAGAGCTAGAAAGAAACACTGGATTTCTGTATGCGGGCATAGTCTTGCAATCAGATGTGCAACAAAGAAAAAGAAAGAGAATCCAGTTTTTTCTATCTTTCAGCTGCATACAGTACTACTGAAAACAGTCAAGACTTGCAACACCCCAAATAATTATTTCTCTGCACCATACTGGAGTGTTAATGGAGCAGGGTGATCTATGTAGCAACTGAAAAAATAATAATAGGCCTTTTTATACTGTCATGCCAATTTCTTATGTTTAAATTGCTTTAATTGAAGGAGGCTACCAATAACCTAACCTCATATTTTTGCAGCGTTTAAAGTATTTCTTATAATACAGGTATAACAGTAGTTTGGCCTATCAAACACACTGCAGTGCCACTTCTCTTTTTATTAAGTAAAATAGGCATAGTTGATATAATCATATTTCTCCATAGTTATTTTGAATAGTATAAAAAGCAGGCAAATGTACTATTCATCAGAACTCGTGAACTTTTAACAAATAATTTTTAAAACATCAGTAAAATGTTTTACATTGTACCTTTAGAACAACACTTTTAAAAATATAGTATTGACAAAATTGGTTTTACAGCAAATGAAAATGTTTAAACTTAATTCATCATAAGCAAACAGTTGATAAATGTGTCTCAGACCCATTACTTTCTATTTTATGTTACTCTATTTTATGGCAAAATTAAAAAGAGTAGTGACACACATACTACAAAATTAAAAAGAGTAGTGAATGTACATTGACAATTAAGCATTATATGAACGTCTCTCTTGCTTTTTTATGTGTGTGCATCTGGGGAACCAAACTGATATTATGGCACTACACTGTTCAAACACACATGACACTGCCCCTGCCAAAGATCTTAGACTCTTAGATAATGGATGGGGAAGTAAAAACACAGAGAGATGAAGTGTCTTGACTATGGTCATATGGCATCAGCCAGTTGTAGAGCTCAGGATAGAATGCAGTCCTGTGTCAGTTCACTAAACCATGCTGCTTTCCAGCATATGTAATTTGTTTTTATTCTTGTTTTATTGTAATATCTGTATATAGAGTTTTCTTTCTTCACTAATTTGTCTTAGACTTGTAATCACGGCCAAATACTAGCTAGAGATTTAAGGGCATGTTTTCTGCTTGGCAGAGGCACATTCTCAGCTCTGGCACAACTTGTACCTAGAAAATAAACTGCAATATAATTTAGAGGGGTTAACTCTTCAGATTCATGCCTACAACTGAAATGCAGGCACAAAAATATCTGCAAAATTTCCCCTGCTGCCCTTCTGAAAGTGTGAATTTTACATATTCCAATGCCTTATCTTACCTTGGTAGGTTCCACTCAATGGAAGTCTCCACTTCCTATCTTAGACTGGTGGGAGTGTTGCTGTGCTGTTCTCAAAAGGTAGCTTAATTTGATAATGATTATAAAATGATTTGAAGATTAAAATCCAAGGTCTCCCAATTTTATTAATGTTATTATAAAGTCAATGGTGTGAAATGTAAGTCTGAATTTAAAATACTTTTTTACTGTAATAAAAGTTAACCCAAGAAACTTTCATCACTGTAGATGTTTTTCTTCACTCATACAGAAATTTCAAACCTGAGGTGATGAAATCATCCTAGATGCCACATACAAAGAGACTGCCAGTCACTAAGCAGTGCCTTTTTCCAGCTAGAAAGACCATGAAAGTAATTTGTGGCCTTTTACATCTTTAATGCAGGACAGAGTTGAGTCACTTTGGACAAAGATAAATTAGGTATGTCTGGGTGAGTATCTCAAGGGCAATTCATTAAGTAGGAAGACCACACAGCTGTTCTCAGATGAACCTGGGGAAACAGAACATTGTGGATGCATGACTCTAGCATAAGTGACTTTCATTTTCAGATGTTTGTGTTTGTGCCATCATTAAGGTGTAGCATTATTCTGTCAACTTGGAAGCAGTTTAATTTTTCAGGAATTTGGAATTCCCACCTAAGTAAGGATAAATAGAAGCCATCAAACTGGGTTTTCACTCCAACTTCCACTCCAGGGACTCTGAGTTCAGATCTTGATGTTGCTTGGTCAATTTTGCAGACAGGAATAACTAATAAATGTGGGGTCTGAGCCCTTGCCCCTCTCTATTTTGTGGGTATCTGGATGCAGGATGGATACCAGGTCATATGCAGGATACACAGTAAAGGGGGTTAGGAAATGAAGGAACTTCTTTGAAGCTGATAGTGTTGAGGTAATGTTGTAGCTGTGATGGTCCAGGAAAAATATAAGAGGCCAGGGTTTATTAAACCAACTGCATGCTTGAGATAGACTTAGACAAGCTTTAAAATGCATGACAGTCTGAAAGCTGAGGAAGAATGCCTTTCATTTGAAAGCTTGTCTAAGTCTATTCCAACTATGCAGTTGATCCAAAAAAAGACATCACCCACAGAAAACCTTGCCTCTTTGAAGCTGATACATATTTTGTATTCTCTCTCAACTTGCATATGCATTTGCATGAAAATACTCATAGAAATCCTGTTTAACTCATGCAGCTGGACTAATGAGTGAGGCTGTACTTGCCACTCTTTCTTATTCTTCCCAGAAAAAAAATGATTGCTTACAGACTTCAATTGAGAAACTCCTTGATTTCAGATGTTTTTAAACATCACAGGAGAGGAGAGTGGTTTGACAGTGTTGCACACATAAAATGCTTCTTGTCCACTCCTGTTTACATACTGTACTCAGAAGCTTGCAGGCATTTCATTTCAACTTGCAATTACCTTTGTGGCACACAGTTTTAAAAGATATTAGGGGAGAGAAAAGCAAACAGTTAAGCTAACAGAATTCTCAATGCTTTACCTGAGAATCAACTTGATGTCAGTATTTATTCCTTTATACTTTACCCTTGGCATTCAGATTCAGGTAATTTGGAATCTGAACAGGGGTTCCAAATAGTAAGAAAGTTATGAACTAGAAACTCTGAGCCATTGGATTTTCTACGAATCATTAATGTCCTGGCAGTGTACAGCCAAAGAACGATAATGTATAAATAACTAATAATACAGTAAATTTCCCACATATCAGTCACAGCAAATAGAGGTAGGATTATATTTTTTGTTTGCAAAAGATGAAAAAGATTGAACAGTATGGTACCATGCCTTCCTCAAATGATCAGGATGCTGTATATTTCAGAGAAACCCTGAAATTTTGCCTCTTATTGTTCTGTGTGAAACATGGCAGCTAGTAAGCCATACAAATAGATCATGCTGTGGGTGTAGAAGATCCATTCATTAACTAGTAGATTCACCCTGAACAGCCACAGGTGAGTTCTATCATACACTTCCATGTTTTTTCTATTAAAATTGATTCTACTCTGGTGCAGTGTAGTGCTTTATATTTATATATCCTGACCTTGCAGATTCTTTTGTTTTGTTGCGTACTCTATATATCACAATACAGATGGAAATGTCACATCTGAACATTTGAACCTTGCATGTCTTAAGAATAGGCTTGGGTTCTGAACCATCAACTCTGGTTGCTAGGGATACGGGTTTTGACACAATTAAGTAAAATGGGAAACAGAGACCTTGGTAAATGGCTCTGTAACAAATGAAGAGAATTTTACTCTGAGCTTGCTTTTGTCCTATTGTTTTTCAGATGTTTCTTTAAAATGTTACATCTTAAGTCAATGAATATAAGGAGACAGTCTTGCTCCAAGCTACTTCTGAGAAGCTAAATAGGAAAATTGACACGTGATATTTTTAAGACTATAACACAGTTTAGTTTAACAGGGTCTCTGAAGATCACTTTTCCTGTTTTATCAGTTAAATGAAATATGGCTCTGTTTAAAACTAGTATCTTTTACTTGTGGAAACCTAAGTCCAAATCTTAGCACAGATCACTAAACTAAAATCAGTGTTATGGTCTCATCCAATCATTCTTAGGCTACAACTCACCAAACCCAGGACGTTTGGATATGATTGACAGCAAGTCTCAAAGGGGTCCAGAGCTGAAATAGCAGCAGTACTAGTGTGCAGCTGAGGTGTAGAGGTAGAAAGGAAAGTTTGCTCAGTAGATTTCCACTGGATGAAGGGGCAAGGCTGTTAATTCCTCCTTTGGCAGTCACAAACCCAAATATATGCTTCAGATGTTAGGGCTGTGGATACTTTCTGCACACTGGAACAAAATGTTCTTATATTTTTGCGAGATCAGGAGTCTTTGTGTCTCTGTTTAATTGTAAATGATCCACTAACCTACATCACATCAGCTGCTTTAGGGCCCTGATCCAAAGCTGACTGAAAATCAAAGGAAAGACCTTTCAGCCAGATTCTCAAAAGAGTCCAGTTTCCATTTTAAGCATCCAAATAGGTAGCTAGGTTTTCAAGATTTCAGGAATTGGGTGTTAAACTTGTATCAAAATCTAAAAATGGATATGTTATGTACTTATGGAAAGCCTGATCTGTAATTATATGTCTAAATGGGAGCTGAACTCTTGATAACTTGGTCCTTGAGCTCTTTTGAAAATCATGTTCTTAATGAGTAAAATAGGTGACTGCACCCGAAAGCTTGCTAAGAACTTTTTTCCAACTACTTAGTTGGTGTAATAAAAGATATCATGTCTACCCAAAGAACCTTGCCTGGTTGTACTTTAAAACATTCTAACTTACTTAGCATTCAGGCTGCTAAGTGAAAAACTGTATGGCAGAACATGTTTTATTTAAGAAATAGTTTGACTTGGACAAGCGCAGGAAAGATCTGTGTATATCTCGCTCTTCGTCTCAAATTCTTAAACACTCAAAAGGTTTGTATTCAATTTAAACTGTCTGTTTTATACTAACCTCAAAAGAAAATCATGTAGAAGAGGGGTCAGCAACCTATGGCCCACAGGCTGGATCAGTCCATCTCCTATGATGGCCAGGGATATCTGCCCATGCTGTGTCACAGCTGGGCGATGGGAACTTTGTCAGAGAGGGGACTCTGCCCACCACACTGGAGCTGGGCAGCAAAGGCGTCCATGTAGGGAGGCTTTTCCCATGGCCCTGCCACTAGATGATGGGGAGAAGCAGTCAAGGGGGCAAGGTCCTAGTGCCAACCCATCGAAGACCTGAGCTGCATCATTCCTGGTCACCAGTGAAAAACTTTGCCAACCCCTGATATAGAATATCAAGTAATGGTCAATGATGAAGAGAAAGAAGTGAAGAAAAAAAGTTGTAAGAAAAATTGAAGGAAAAACAGAACTTGTAAACAAATGCAGGTCTTAAGCTTCTCTTCTCAGAGAAGGCCAGAATTGAATCAGATACTTGAGTCTTTCATGAATTTATGGGAGAACAGATGCTTAAAATCCCAAGGTGTAAACCAGTCACAGAAACGGATACTGTAGTACATTGATACAGTTTAGATGGACTTCAGGTTAGCAATTTTGAACCTGTCAGAGTGATACATAAAACTCTTGGCAGGATGTAAAGCTGCAGTAACTTCAAGGAGGTATTCCTAAAGGAAATCTGAAAGGCAGAACAGCTGTTCTATTTATCAGGTGAAATGTATTCAGCAAAATCCTGTATCCACTATTCTTTAATTGAGAATCAGCCCTTCCTCCATTTTCACAAGGTGAAAAAGAGACTTGTTTGTTTACAAAAAGAAAAGAGTTAATGGTTACTCCATTTTTAATAAATATTTCATGCTTCAACTACAAAAAGCGACAAATGAAACCACCAAACAAAAGCTAATAGGTACAAAGTGTAATGATTCTTTACAAAGCAGAGGACACATGACAGTTCTTTCCCACATTTGCTTAGTGATGATTAAGTACCAAGCTTCCAGGAAAAAATCGTATTCTAGTAAATTACTTTTGTGAGATCAGAAAAACTAGACCACTTCTCTGAAGAGATAATAGTTTCTAAAGGAAATATATTTACTTACAAAGTGAATGAACATGAACAAGAAGAAAAAAAGAAAAAACTTTAAGTTCAGGCAATTCCCAGTTCTTTGCAGCTAACAAAGCCAAGAGGAGGGTGTCCCAGGGGAACTGGGACGCCGAAGAAACCCCAGGGCAGCAAGGAGGCTTACTTACCTCCCGCAGGTCCGGAAGAGCCAGGGGAGGCGCACACGCCAAAGACGCCGGCGCGGGCAATCAGCCGGGCCTTTATCCGGCTGCGGCTGAGCAGCGGGGGCAGAGGACGCATCCAGGAGGGAATAAGGAGCAGCCCCACCGGGACTGCGGGGCGGTTGCTGAGGGGAGACCCCGAGAGGGAATCCCAGCGTGGAGGAGAGCAACCTCAGCTCTCGGCCACTCCGAGAGTGAGGGGCAGAGCCAGGGCAGGCTCCGAGGAAGCCGGCAACGCAACCAGCAGCAGGCTTGATTGTGGAGCCAGCTACAACGCCGGCAGTGAAATTGACGACGGTGCACGCCATAGGGCCAGTGAAGGAGCCGGCGGCGTCTGAGGCACCGAAGCCTCCAGAGGAAATTGATGGCAAGGAACGCTGCCGAGCTAGTAAAGGAGCCGGCGGCATTTGGAGCGGCAGAGCCAGTGAAGGAACTGGCTGCGCCACATGTAGCGGCGCCGGTGAAGGAACCAGCGGCAGCTGGAACAATAGTACCGGGGAAGGAACCAGAGGCGTCCCGGGTGGCAAGGCCGGTGGAGTAACCGGCTACTTCAGGAGTAGGAGGACCAGGGCCGGGATGAGCGGCCAGGGTCAG
>NW_005842276.1:560308-564777 GCF_000455745.1 Alligator sinensis
GGTACAAAGTGGTGCATTGGCCGGGAAGATGGAAGACCCAGACCGGGCGGCCTATGCCACTGCCCAACCCGTGCCTATAACCACGGCTGATATCCTCAGGCACAACCTACAGGCTCTCACCCAAATAGTTGATTCTCAGCAGCAAATGTTCGACCGGCAGCTGGAATGGCTCAGGCGCAGTCAAGTGTCATTCAAGATGCCAAAAATGACAAAGGATGATGACCCCGACGCCTACATCGAGGACTTTGAGCACCATGCTCTGATGACAGGTCTTCCCCAGGACTACTGGGCCAGTCAGTTGGGGGCCCTGGTTGTTGGGAAGGCACAGGCTGCCTATCGGGCCATCCCGAGGGACAAGGCCCGGAACTACGAGTGGGTAAAACAGGCGATACTTTATCGGCTGGAGATCAGCCCCGATCACTATCCACGCCTGTTTCGGGCCAGGAAGGGGCCCGACGAGAGACGACCCCTGGTACTATTGCAGCTGCTTCGAGACCTCCTTGATAAATGGGTGAACCCCATGGGGTCTGACTGCGAGGATCTGGCCGATCAAGTTATTCTAGAGCAATTCCAGAACGATCTGGAAGAAAGGACGCAGCGCTGGGTCCGGCAACATTCTCCACAGAATTGCGAAGAGGCCTTAAAACTGGCAGAGGCGTTCGCGGCCGCAGAAGCAAGCTATCCAAGGGAGAGGAGGAGCCCAGTGCCAATGCCGGCAGTGTCAAAGGAAGCTGAACGGCGGCACCCTCCCTCTCGAGGGCCTGGTAGGGAGGTGGTGTGTTTCCGTTGCAGGCAGAATGGACACATCTCGCGGGAATGCCCCAGTCAACCCGCTGAGCGGTGGGTTCCGGCTGACAGACCCCGGAGCTTCCCTGACCGGCGCCGCAGCCAGGAGACGGGGGAACCCATGGATTGCAGCTATGCCAGCTGTGACGGTAACGCAACTTGGACCCGCCCAGTGGTTAGGGCCTGGGTAGACGGGTGCCCAGTGGAGGCCACTCTTGACTCCGGATGTGCACAGTCCATGATAAGGGCGGATGTAATCCGGCGACAAGTGGGAAGAGAGGTCCCGCCGGTGACAGTAACCTGCCTCCATGGTGAAGTCGAGCAGGTAGGATGACAGTGGGGCTGGCAGTGGGTCCAGCTGCGTGTCATGGAGCACCAGGGGGAACTCCTAGTGGGAGTAGTGCCTAAGCTGGCATGTGAGATGCTGCTAGGCAGGGACTGGACACCCCTCTATGATACTCTGGAGCGGGTGAGAGATGTGGTGCAGGCCCGCAAGAAGTTGGGAAGCCGCAAGGGTTGGCTGGGGGATTTAGAGGAGGACCCCGACGCCACAGAGGAATCGGTAAGCCTCGACCTAGACGGCATTGCCAGCAGTAGAGTTTCGGGAGGCGCAGGCCAAGGATCCAGAGCTCAGAGCCCTCTGGAGGCCACCCCACAACGAGAGGGATGAGGACGGACCATCAACGGAAGAGCACCCCTGCTTTGAGGTAAGGAACCACCTCCTCTACCGGGTGCCGGGGCATAGGCGGGGGGGGCCAGTAGAAACGCAACTGGTGGGACCGAGCCAATTCCCCCAGGTGATCTGGCAGTTAGCCCATGAGAGCCCCGTGGGAGGCCATCTAGGGTGAGATAAAACCCTGGCAAAGGTAAGCCGGTGGTTCTTCTGGCCCGGGATGGGGGAGTAAGTGGCACGGCATTGCGCGGCCTGCCCGGATTGCCAGAAGACTCGGACCGAACGTCCCGCCAGGGCCCCACTGCAGCCAATGCCAGTTATAGATACTCCCTTTTCAAGGGTGGCCTTAGACGTCGTAGGACCTCTACCCCGCAGCAGTTCCGGCCACCAGTATATCCTTGTCATGGTGGATTACGCGACACGTTACCCGGAGGCCATCCCGCTGCGGACAGTAACTGCGCCTCAGGTGGCCAAAGAACTAATAAAGTGGATCGCAAGGATGGGGGTCCCAAGGGAAATCCTGACCGATCAGGGGAGAAATTTTATGTCAGGCGTCATGAGGACGGTGTGCAAAACATTGCAGATTTGGCAGATATGGACCTCAGTGTACCACCCTCAAACCAATGGGTTGGTAGAGCGCTTAAATGGTACCATTAAGAGGGTATTTAGACGGTGCATTCAAGGAGACCCTCGGAAATGGGATCTACTTTTGCCGTTGGTGCTATTCACCCTTAGGGATACCCCACAGGACTCCCTGAAGTTTTCCCCTTTTGAGCTGGTTCTGGGGCATCGCCCCCATGGATAGTTGCAGGTCCTGCGAGAGGATTGGGAACAGGATAGTGGAGCACTGCAGAGCCCGGCGGGGTATCGCCAAGCGTTCCAGCACAGGATAAGAACGGCCCAGGATATAGCCTGCGAAAATTTGAGAGAAGCTCAGGCGCATCAAAAGGAAAGATACGATGCTAGCACTAAGGAGCGGGTTTTCGAACCAGGACAATGAGTACTGGTACTGCTCCCTACTTCCACAAGTAAGTTCCTGACACAGTGGCAGGGCCCCTTTGAGGTTCTCCGGGGGGTCGGGCCTATAGACTATGAAGTCCACCGGCCTGGCCACCTGCGAGAGAAGCAGATCTTCCATGTAAACCTGCTACGAGAATGGAGAGAGCCGGCAGGCTCGGGCGGGCTGGGTTACCTTCGTAGAGAATGACGAAGAGGAATTGGGGCCCCAAGGGGCAAAACCAAATAAGGCCCCCCCTGAAGGGGTAGAACGGTTAATAGGAGTAGGGGAGGACTTGTCCGAGCTGCAAAAAAAAGAGATGTGGAAGGTAATACACGAGTTCCAGGATGTATTCCGTAAAGAGCCAGGATGGGTTCGGGGCGCAGTCCATACGATTAAGACTCCGCCAGGAGCCATAGTCAGGGAAAAGTGGAGACCCATTCCCCACCACTTACTACAAGCCATACGGGAGGAAGTGAGTTCCATGTTAGAACTCGGAGTGGTGAGACCATCCCAGAGCCCGTGGAGGAGCCCGCTGGTCCCCGTACACAAGCCTGACGGATCGCTGAGGCTGTGCGTCAACTACAGGAGATTGAACGCACTAGCGGTCTTCGACACATTTCCTATGCCACAAGTGGACGAGCTGATAGAAAGAATTGGAGAAGCCCAATACATTTCGACGCTGGATCTGGCCAAGGGGTACTGGCAGATCCCGGTGGCCCCACCAGACCGGCCGAAGACGGCCTTTGGCACGCCCTGGGGGCTCTATGAGTTTGTGAGGATGCCCTTTGGGCTGCATGGAGCGGTGGCAACGTTTCAGCGATTAATGGATCGGCTATTAGCCCCCCACGTGGGGTACGTGGCGGCTTATATTGACGACATCATTATATACTCACCCACATGGACACACCATAAGCAAGCCATAAGGCCTGTACTATCGGAACTAAGACAGGCGGGCCTTACAGCTAACCCTCAAAAATGCGCCCTGGCCAAAAAAGAAACTAAGTATTTAGGGTTCCTGGTGGGCAGGGGCACCATTAGACCTCTGACCGACAAAGTAGAGGTGGTGCGAAATTTTACAGCTCCCCAGAATGGTCACCAACTACGATCATTCTTAGGGCTAACCAATTACTACCGAAGGTTTGTGCCACACTTTTCGGAGCTGACAGCCCCCCTTACGGAGGCATTGAAGGGGAGGAGGAATGGGCTGGTGAAGTGGACAAAAGAAATGAACAGAGCTTCGGGAAGTTAAAACAGGCACTCTGTGAAGATGTGATAATGCATACCCCTGATTTTAAGAAAACTTTCATTTTGCAGACTGATGCATCCGAGACAGCAGTAGGAGCCGTCCTCACCCAGGAGGAGGAGGGAGCAGAAAGACCAATAGCATATGCCAGCTGCAAGTTATTGTCGGCAGAAAAATGGTATGCCACAATAGAGCATGAGTGCCTGGCTATCCGGTGGGCTGTAGACCACTTCAGATACTATCTAATGGGCCGGGAGTTTAAGTTGATAATGGATCATGCCCCGCTCCGATGGTTAACCACCACTAGGACGGATAATGCCCGAATTACCCGATGGGCGTTGGCCCTGCAACCCTATAAATTTCAAATTATATACAGACCAGGGAAGTTGAACACAGTGGCAAATTTCATGTCCAGATGTGACGGTGAAAGTTCGGGCGAATGGAAGAAGCGTCAGACAGAAAAGCTCGCCAACCCACCAGGTATAGCACGGAAAGGTAAAATGGAAGCGCCCCAAGGCATCTTGGGTGGGGGGGGTGTCCCAGGGGAGCTGGGACACCAAAGAAACCCCGGGGCAGCAAGGAGGCTTACTTACCTCCTGCAGGTCCGGAAGAGCCGGGGGAGGCGCGCACGCCAAAGACGCCGGCGCGGGCAATCAGCCGGGCCTTTATCCAGCTGTGGCTGAGCAGCGGGAGCGAAGGACGCATCCAGGAGGGAATAAGGAGCAGCCCCGCCGGGACTGCGGGGCGGTTGCTGCGGGGGGCCCCCC
>NW_005842276.1:564944-567591 GCF_000455745.1 Alligator sinensis
TGCAGCGGCGCCGGTGAAGGAACCAGCGGCAGCTGGAACAATAGTACCGGGGAAGGAACCAGAGGCGTCCCGGGTGGCAAGGCCGGTGGAGTAACCGGCTACTTCGGGAGTAGGAGGACCAGGGCCGGAAAGAGCGGCCAGATTCAGGGAGGAGCCAAGGGAGAAGGTCTGAGGCAGCGACCCTGGCAGACGCCATAGTGGGCCGGAGACCTGTATGTAAGCAGGCAGGTCAGAGGTGAGACAGCGGCAGGCTGAGGACAGCAGTGAGGCCAAAACAGGACAGAACCACAGGTGTGTAAGCAGGCAGGTCAGAGGTGAGACAGCGGCAGGCTGAGGACAGCAGTGAGGCCAAAACAGGACAGAACCACAGGTGGTGAGTGGCTGGGGTGTAGGGGAGGACGGAGCCCCAAGACCACCTGCTAGGGACCGCGCCAACTCTGGTGGCTACCCCAAGGGAGGACCCCCACTGAGATTACATTCAAAATCGTGGCAGGCGAGTTCAGGGGTCCTCCCGACCTCAACAGAGGTAGCCTTCGGGGCCCATCTGTAAGCCCGGGGTCCATAAAATCTAGGGACCAGGAGAGGGCAGCACGGGAGCACCTGCTAGAGCGGAGGCGGGTACAGAGGGTAAAAAGGAGAGAGTCTCCAATGGTTATATACAGTAGCGTAACTAAATAGATGTCTAGGGAAGTTTAAAAGCAAAGCTCTCAAATGGGGCCTACTTTGGATCCCAAATGGATGGATCCTACACTTATGAAGTCAAAGGTAGTTCTACCATTGCACCCAAAGTTATTTGAAAGGAAGAGTAACCTGATAGTTCTGACATAATCTTGCAGACAGGAAGACTTCAGGGTTCTTGGCTTTTCCACACATTTCCTGTATTCATAAATTCATATTATCTAGGCTGAAAGGGACCATTAAATCATCTAGTCTGATTTCCTGTATAGCATAAACTATTGCATTTCATCCATTTACTTCTGTATCAAGCCAAATAGGCTGAGTTAGACTAATCATAACACATGGTTGACTAAAGGTACATCTTCAAAGAAGGTATCTTGTCTTGAGCAGAAGATAACAAGACAGAGAATCTATTTGGTAGGTTATACTGTGCGTGTCTTCACATGCATTAATGCACCTTTGCTACTGCTCATTTATATGAGGTCCTACATAAATGCACAGTAGTTGCCACTAATTCACAATAACAAAGGTGCACAATTTTTTTGTGATGCTTAATGCACAGTACAAATTCTACTGCATATTAGCATGGTTTTTGCTGTGACGCGCTAATGTGCAGTAGAATTAGTCTACTGCGCATTAAGTATTTCATGTAGACATGCCCACTGACAGTTAATCATGCTCAATTTTTTTCAAGAAAATTTAAACTTCTTAAGTTTCAACTTCCAGCAATTGGATCTGCCTTTTTCTGATAGATTAAAGATCCCTTTAGTGCCCTTTTTTCATCCCATTAATGTATTTATATACTGTAAATCAAGTCTCTTCTCAATTTTCTTATAAATAAATTAAGCAGATTATTCCATTTGACCTTGGGCAAATCAGTGAAGTGAAAATTCGCAATGGTATTTAGATGCCAAACCAGTGAAAGTAGATGCCGTGAATACCTTTGTGGGTCTGCCCTTATTCTCTTTGGACCAAATCCGTTCTGGCTAACCTAACTTGCATCCTGCTAGCAACAAACCTTCTGAGTTAGTGTGGAAGCTGACAATAATCAAGGTACAAGAAAACCTCAAGCAAGACCTCTTGTTCTCCTGGAATGTACCTTGCACCAAGAGTTCCACCAAAAGTGTCACAAAGCTGACTCGCACAACTCTACACCTGCTAGGTTCTCTTTCTCTATGTGCCCCATGAGATGGGTTTGCTTTATACTACCTTTGCATGGGCTCTGCCAGAATAGATAAGCCATGCATTGGACCTCCTATAACTTCTTTATCAGGCAGTAATGGAGAGTTACTTCCCTAATGCAGGTTTTCATTTCTATAAATTTGTTGAGAGTTTTGGATGAAAGTGCAAGGTACTGTTATTGCTTTCTGTGTGAGCAATCAGATCACAAAGGCAAAATCCTGAAACTATTTTGGTTTTCTATTGTCCTTATATCAGAAAACCATAAATGAATTGAGGTGGCACCATTGGAATTTTTCACGATGAGATGAAATATGCATGGGGGGGGGGGGGGGGTGTCTTATCATGCACCCCAGGGGGCTGGGAGACTGCAGCAGCTGGTCCCACAGCTGGAAGCTGAAGGGACTCCCAGCCATGGGAGTCTGCTTCTTGCTGGTGCAGGGGGAGCCTGATCCCAGCATCAGCAATGCAGGGAGCTCCCCCTGTACTGGCAATAAGGCATGATAACCCCTGATTCCCTGTTATGCTTCCTGACATGCACATGTAGAATATCAGGAGGCACGATTGTGTGGATCGTACATTAGATCCCATTGTGCCTGTACCTGCACATGTAGAGGGGCCTACACACACACACACACACACACACACACACACACACACACACACACACACACACACACAAAATAAAAAGAATGAGTAAAGTTTGGATTATGTCCCAAGGAATCACCTGACTAATGCTTCTCAAAAACCTTAGAGCATTCATATGCATCACAATGTGGTCATAGTGACA
>NW_005842276.1:567601-571736 GCF_000455745.1 Alligator sinensis
AGAGCAGAACTGATTCACACATCAGTCAAAAATACTCATGCCTGATCCAAGTTAACACTTTCTCTTCAGGGATGAAACTGAACTGGTCACAGTTCAGACAAGCTGCTGCCACAGCAGGGAGGGAGTATGTAGTCCAGGGGCAGGCAATTACTTTGGGCAGAGGGCCGCTTACTGAGTTTTGGCAAGCCATCGAAGGCCACATGACAGGCAGCCAGGGGCAGATAAATATTAATTTTCTAAATTTTTTAGGGGCCCTGCGGGCCAGATAGAATGTCCTGGCGGGGCGCATCTGGCCCATGGGCCGCATTTTGCCCACCCCTGATGTAGCCTCTGCACCCCATCCATTGCTACTGGTTCCAGTAGTATGCAGGATAGAAGAGGAGAGAATATGGAGTCAAGGTGTAACTGCTGAACTGCACTGCAGTCTTGCAGTTGCTATAACCTGTATCTCTCCCTATAGTCACTGCTTCACAAGCTCTCGGTTGTAATTTAAGAAGCCAATACTCAGGAGTCCAGAGACCTCCTCCATCTCATCCCCACTGCAGCTAGGAGACCCCTTTCTCCACCCAGTGTTCCACCAACCAGGGAACACTCACTTCTGCTTTCCCCCTCATTCACCTACACCTGGTAGGGCACAGCCACTATTCTTTCTACTGATGATAGGGAAGACTGCCTTCTTTAAGGATCAAATGGAATTCCCCAGCTACTTAAAACCCTTCTGATTGATATCCGACTAACCACCACAAAGGCAAAGGCCAGAGGCAACCTACCAGCTGCTGCTGTTGCCACCAGTGTCTGCAGAACACCACAGATGCTCTGTGAAAAACTGTTTTCTGGTAGAGGTACCAGAGAATGGAGATGTGTAAGAACAAAGTGAGGGGTGGTAGATGAAACTAAGGGAGTATTACACAAAATGGCTTTGAGAGGGGTGGAGGGGGGGGTTTTGTTTCTGGAGCATTTTACCTAGGGAAACCTAGCTATACCACTCAGGCAAGCATTTCTGAAGAAGTCCATTACTCATATTTTGATACCACAGCAACATTTCTATCAATATAATATGTATGTTTTAATTAAAAATATATTATTCAGCCCACTAACTGTTATTCTCAGTAATTTACTTCCAATTTTACTGAAAAATCTGTGCGAGTCACTGTAAGAAGTCACTATCCTCCATCTGACTACCTTTCATGTAAGAGTAATTTTAAGGTTGTTTGAAGGACCTCAAGGCCTTCTAAACTCTTTTTGGATTATTTAAATAGCCACTAGAGAATTTAAAGGGCACGACACAAGTAGAAGGAAGCAATAGCATCCAGCAAATTACTTTTGGTTGTTATTGATAGTTTTAAGCAAAACTTTATCTTTGTTTACGGCTTAGTAAACCCATTGAATGTCACTGGAATTGCACCAGTATAACCAAAGCCAAAATTTGTTCCAAAAACTTTAATTTTCAGACTTGTGGAGCCCAAGAAAGAAGATACTGACACAGGGAACAGAGAACAAACCTGCTGTGCTGTTCTGTAAACCAAAAGGATGGAGATCAATTGTTCTTCATGTTCACTGAAGACAGGACAAAGAACACTTTTGTTAGACATTTGGAAAAAACTTTCTTACTATAAGATTAATGGCTTACTAAAATGAGTTACCTACAGGAGTTTTGGAGTTCACCTCACTGGAGTTTTCAATAAACAGGTTAGACAAATATTTTTCATAGATAATCTAGATCAGTGTTGCTCAACCAGGGTGCCATGGTAATATTAGCACCAGTAGGTGAGCAAACACCTACACATGATTCACAAGATAAACCCAGAGCTTTCAGATCGGATTCCATAGTATCCAAAACATTCTGACCTGTTGTGATCTTTCTGAGTTCTTTGCTACAGAAGAATTGCTGTATTAGTTTTCCAAAGTAAAAAAAAAGAATGAAAACTAAGAGCTGGCATTTACCAAAGGGTGCTTTGTGTCTAAAAAGATTGATAACTATCACTGTAGATAACTTTATCCTCCTTCAGAGCAGAGGGTTGGATGGTACCAGTAACTCTTCTGAGATCCTCTGTTGCTCCTTTTGATTGGAAGACATGTTGCCTTCTACAGATACAAGTTGAAAGAGAGAGCAAAATATGAAGTTGTGCACAGTACATTATTACCCATGGACCAGCAAAAAATTGGGATGACTGGCATCTCTTATGATTCAATCCACCCTACATTTTTATGATTTCTAAGAGTGGGATATTGTTGTATGGATTATCCTTCACCTACAATTACAAACACACTATCTCACCATATCACTGATGCAGAATCTGCATGCATACACAATTGCCCCAAGGCTCTTCATTGCATACTGTCTTCCCAAAAATACAAAAGGACCTGGTGTTTACCTGACACATTGCAAAAGAACATTTTTCACACTGGTAGTCCCTCACAAATAAAACACAATTGTGAAGGGTAGAAAACAAGACATTTGTTTGTGGAAACTTCCTACTAGTTAAAAAAAAAAGAAACTGGGTAATTTTTCTTTTTCAAAAAATGTCTGCAGAGAAGCCATTATTCCCAAAGGTATTTTAATAGCTGAACAATTTCACTCTTCTTCAAGCTGTCTATGCAAATAATCCCTACCCACTTTTAGATAATGACATTTGGGTAGAAAAGAATAGATTTCCTGTGGGAATGCTTCTATATCACATATGGTATTCAGTTCCTGAAAACAGCAATTGATCTGCAGGGGTCAAACCTATTTAAACCATGTTTGATCTTACCAGAAATTAGTCCCTCAGCAGTCTCTTGTTAAGGTGAAATATCAATAACCAACTGCCTTTTTCTGTACATATTGGTGTCACTTTACAAAGTTCAGTATTTGGCATTTCTTCCTTTTTTCTTTTAGTTTTAGTGTTAATAGAAGTAAGAGGCTCATAGCATTATTTTGGGGTGGGCACAGGGCAACCTGTACATACAGAGACTTGTGCCAGTCCTGATTAACAATACCTCTTTACCTCTTGCTATGGTCCTCCTGTGAAAAGTGTTTGATAAGCTGAACTGTGGGTTGCTTTAGTGTTTTCGAGTAGACCAATATTCATTACGTGCTACAAAAAGGTACCAAATGTGTTGTAATTTGACTTGGTAGGGAATTTTCAATGAAAATCAAGTTTATCAACATGGAAACTTCTTTAGTCCAGGAGAGATTTGGGGGGTGGGAGGGGAGAGTCGGGGGCAGAGAGAGAGAGAGAGAGAGAGAGGGAGAGGGAGAGGGAGAGAGAGCAGTCTCCTCAGCTCTGAAAAACCTTTAGTTAAGTGGAAGCGAAAATCTAAACAGATGTGAAATGTCCAAGTTCAAGACTTGTTATGCATGATTTACATCAGGACCTTATCTCAGGACACAGATGAGTGCCCCAGCTTTTCTGGGGTGGGTCGTCTTCTCATTTTTCACAAATGTGTTTCAAAAGGTTTATCCCAAAATGGACTGTTTCATGAATCAGAATTCCTATTTGCTTGCCAGTCCTAATTGTAATCAATTGGCTTAATGTGTTGATAAAATACTACTGTCTGTAGATGGCATCTTACCTGCTCTGCTGTGCATCACCCATACAGGCCAGATCCTCATACATGGCAAAGGAGTGCACAGTAAAACTGTAAGGCTGGGAAGAATAAAGGTGGTGTTAAGCATTCCTAGGTCTACAGTGAAATATGTTTATTTAGGATTGGTAATCTAGGCTTAAAATTACGATATGACGAATAGCCCTGAAGGGCCAAAATAGAAGCTGGGATTCAACACAGCAAGATGTTTGTACAAAGGTAAATATGGTGAAGCCCATGTCCTGGTGTGACCCTAGTAGGACTGGTGGAAGTTGAATTTTATAAGGGGCATTGTATCTACACTGGTACTTTGTCCAGGTGTCACAACTCTGGTACAAAAATCCCTCCTGATGACAAGTCTCTCATCTTAAGCTTTAATCACAATATCATCTACCAGTAGAGAACTTTTCATGAATACTGACAATACAGTACAGTCCCTTGACACTTTCCTTGCTTTAGATCACCTTTGGGTGTGTCTACACGTGCACTTAAGTGCAACTAAATTTACCACGCATTAAGCTAATGTGCATTAAGCGATTTTTGGCAGGTGTCTACACGTGCATTCCTG
>NW_005842276.1:571767-588064 GCF_000455745.1 Alligator sinensis
AGCCCTGCTGGCCCCAGCAGGCCCCTACCCCACCCAGGCCCCAGGACAACCACGCACCCACCAGCATGGGCCAGGGCACTGGCTGTGGGAGGCCCTTCTTGACCCCTCCTCCTGCACTCTCTGCTCCAGCCCATTTGTCCTGTTGGCCACATACTTCCTACCCCCTGCCCACCGCCAGCACTACTCTCAGAACATGCACATGGATGAAACAAAAAAAAAATCTTTATTACTATCACAACACCCACCTCCATCCCTCCCCACTCAACAAACAGAACCCCATCCTCCCTTCCACTTCAACGAACAGAGCCCCTCCACCACCCTTCCCACCCACCAACAATAAAAATCCCGCTTACAAGTGGAAAACTATATACAACAGGAAAAATATATACAAGAGGAAAACTATTTACAATATTTTGGGTCTTCAAGCTCAGAGTAGGGGGTTGTGGGCAGAGCCTAGAGGGCAGGGCCTGGGGGCAGGTGCCCAGCACCCCAATCCCTGGATGTTCCCTGGGGCTGGGCTTAAGCTAGCCCCCTAGTGGTAGGGCAGACCCGGCCATAAAATTAGTGCTGGGTCACATCTACACATGTGCTAATGTGTATTAACTAATCTCACCTAAATTTGATACCTGCATTTGCAGGTATCAAATTTAGGCATGATTAGCCTAAGTTAATGTGCATTAAGGGCATGCACATGTTGACATGCCCCCGTAATATGCATTAACTTAGGCTAATGCACATTAACACACCACATGTAGACATGCCCTTTCAGCTATAAATTTATTTTTGGAACCACAATGCTGGCTGCAAGCATTTTGCTTTCTCTACTTTCAGTGCTTCCTGGAGTAGTCTAGCAAAGAAGGGAATGTCACACTGTTATTGGGACAACCAAAACAAATTCCTGCTTAAGTGTTCCTTAATAATATCCTGTGTATAGGTATAGAATTAGGGAGAAGCAAAAAGAAGGGAAGGTAGTTCAAAGTGCTATTGATGGCAGTATTTAGTACAGGTTTGAATGGTGGCAAAACAAAGAGAGCACTGGTAAAAGCACAGAGAAACATCTTACCTTACATTAGGGACTGAAGCAGTGTGTTGCAACTAGTTTATGTCTGCCTGTCAACCCAGGGAGCTGCAAAGCCACAGTGACTACTTTTCAGAGAAGTCCACCAACATTGTGGGACTCTCTAGTAGGCACACAACTGATGTAGCTCAATCTACATCATACTCTTGAGGAACCCACAGTACCAGAAATGTGTTAGAAAAGGCATCATGTAAACTGACCTTCTGGAAGTCCTAGCCTGCAGCATGGTCTATGAAAAGCCCTCCAGAATATCAGAGGCATAAAACCATCTTTGCACCTCTTTGCTTTGTACCAAACTGAGCTCATGCTCAGGGATAAAGTGGTCCCCTGTGTCTGCTCACTGCAGTCAGTTTTAAGAGGGCTCCTGTTTTCTGAGCCAGAACAGAGTCAGCTGCTACAGCTGTTGGCTGCTGGGCTTAGTATTAATTGTTTTAATTTTAAGAAAAAGGGTGGAAATTTGACTCTGAGGACCAGAGAAAACTCACTAATGGAGCTGGTCAGAAAAAGCTTTGATGGAATATTTTCCTTCAGAGAATACAGTTCCACTGAAGTAGAAACACTTTTGCAAACTCATGCCAATTTCAGAGCGGGACTGGAAGCAGATATGTTGAAATGTCCTGTTTTGAAATTTATGGGGGAAAGTGCTTTGATTTTTGTTATGTTTGAATATTTTAATTTTACATGGCATTAGATCAGTAGTTCTTAACTTTTTTTGACCCTTGTAGACTTGAGACACCCTCAGAAAATGCAAGCTTTTAGACTTCACTTCTCTTTGAATATGGAAAAGTACTAGCACAGTTTTTCTGTTGCAAAGAAAAGACCACAACCGGTCAGAATGTGTTCAATGCTATGGATATCTATTTGAAATCTCTGGGTTTATCTTGTAAATCATATTTCTACACCTAACAGTACTAACACTACCCTTGAAATGATCTCAAGGCACCCTAAGGTGCTGTAGCACCTTGATTGAAAATCACTGTATTAGATGTTAATAAAGGACAAAATCAAAATATAAAAGCTGATTTTTGTCAAAATGAAGCATCTTAAAGGCCCTAAAACTATATACTGTAAATATAGTTAAAATTCCCTTCTATGCAGAATTTTCTAGATTTACTTGGGGTTTTATCTGTTTAATCACAAGAAGGAGAAACGTCAATTCTTTGCAAAATGGATTTTCCACTCTCCACACAGCTCTGCCAATAAACAGTTATTTCATTTCGGAGCTAGGAAATCTTATATATCTATAAGATTTAAAATTTATCCATAGAGAATAATTGCAGAACGAGGACAAACAACTGAAAGACGTACCACTGCCTGCTCCATTGACCTAACTATTTCTGTTGAACAGCTGTTCTCAGTACATTTCTGCCCATCTTGTAGCATTCACATTTTGCTGTTGCTGTTTGTTCCTTGGCTATTCAGGGTGGTCTGTGATTGCTTTCTCAGCTGTGTCATATGATCCTGGAACAACATAGTGCAGCATAGTTGAAGTTTAAGAACTGCACCAACCCTATTATTGTTGCTACTCTGTCTGCTCTGACTTCCTTGTTTTTCTCAGTCATCTGTTATATCCTGTCTTCTAGTTTGAAAGCTGTAAGAGGCAAATACTGTAATTTTATGCCACAGTAAGAGCCCAGGCTGGTTGATATTTAGGAACTACTACAGAATAATTGTTTAACAATAATTAGAATCTTTATCCAAGGGACAGATGCCCATAAACACAATCATAATAAAATGAAAACCATCTTTTCTGCTCCTCCCTTTCTGTGCTGTTGTTGCCACAGCTAACAACTTTCCCCTGATTACCATGGATTATACTTTCTTAACCCTTAATATTTCTCTTACTCTTTTCTAGAGTCAAATTTTGCTAATTTATAAGATCTTTTAGTGGGTAAAACTGAGCTGTACGCAGAAGTTCAGTATCAGTTCTATGTGCCACATAAGTTCTAAAAACAGGCCAGTTTTAAGATTTAAGTGGTCTATAGGTGCATGATACACAGAGTCAAATTTAATCTAATAGAGCATTGAGCCCAAATATTAACCCACACTCATCCATAATAATTAAATTTAATTTCCCCTGCTCTACAGCACGCCACACAAATGAAATAAATCAAAACAATTTGATGAATCATGCTGGACAGTGAATGCTGCAGGTATAAACGGCCTCAATTTCTGTCCAGAAAAATACCCTAATAAAATACGTCTATGTGGAGAACTAGAAGAATTCTTCCAATGCCTCCGGCTCAAGAAATATTTCCACAACCAAACTGAACCCACTCCCAACAACTACTCATCCTCTGACAACATTCAGGAAAAGGTCAACACCCCCCCCCCCCAAACATCAGATTGGACACCTCACAGCAGACGAAACCACAACCTTGACCGCTACGTTGACTGCTTCAGGGAAAGAATGAATAATGAAATAATCAACAACACACGCCTCCATAATAACCTCTCTCTACCAGAGAAAAAGGCCATAGAATCTCTAAGATCTAACCACCAAATAGTAATAAAACCAGCAAATAAAGGAGGAGCCATAGTCATCCTAAACCGTGAAGACTACACAAAGGACGCCAACAGACAGCTCTCTGACACCACCTACTACAAAGAACTAAAAGAAGATCCTACTCCCCTTTTCACCATGAAACTCAATAACACCATCAAATAATTTCCATCAGGACTACAAGAAAAACTACAGACCTTGATCCCCCCGCTACCTAACCCAGCGACTTTTTACATGCTCCCTAAAATCCACAAACAAGGGAACCCCAGCAGACCTATCATATCCAACCATGGGACCCTAACTGAGGAAATGCACCCTGTTCAAATTCACAGATGACACTAAGATGTGAGGAGAAGTGGGCATGCTAGAAGGAAGGAATAGGTTGCAATCAGATCTGGACAGGCTATAGGGGTGGGCGGATGAGAACAGGAGGGGTTTCAACACTGACAAGTCCAGGGTACTGCACCCGGGGAGGAAGAACCATCAGCATACCTACAGGCTGGGGAACTCCCTTCTTATCAGTGCAGAGGCAGAGAAGGATCTTGGAATCATTATTGAGGCCAAAATGAACATGGGCCGGCAGTGTGGGGATGCGGTCAGGAAGGCCAACCATACGTTGTCATGCATCCACAGATGTATCTCAAGCAGGTCCAAGGAGGTGATCCTCCCTCTCTATGCAACACTGGTCAGGCTGCAGTTGGAGTACTGCATCCAGTTCTGGGCGCCGCACTTCAGGAGGGATGTGAACAGCATGGAGAGGGTCCAGAGGAGGGCCACTCACATGATCAGGGGGCAGCAGGGCAGGCCCTACGAGGAGCGGCTACGGGACCTGAACCTATTCAGCCTCCACAAGAGAAGGCTGAGGGGGGATGTAGTGGCCATTTACAAACTAGTCAGAGGGGCAATGGGAGAGTCCCTGTTCCCAAGCACTCCCAAGAGTGACAAGAAATAACGGTCACAAGCTGACAGAGGGTAGATTCAGGTTGGATATCAGGAGGCGCTACTTCACTGTCAGGGCAGGTAGGATCTGGAACCAACTTCCAAGAGAAGTGGTGCTGGATCCTACCCTGGGGGTCTTTAAAAGGAGGCTGGATGAACACTTGGCCGGGGTCATTTGACCTCGTACTCTTTCCTGCCATGGCAGGGGGTCGGACTTGATGATCTGCTCAGGTCCCTTCTGACCCTACCAACTATGAAACTATGAAATATCAGGTTTCATTGAATCGATCCTAAAACTGCTTGTCACCCACAGAGCAAGTTTTGTCAAAGACTCTACAGACTTTCTCCAGAAACTTAAAAGCATAGACCACCTTCCCAGCAACACCCTCCTAGCCACCATGGACATTACCAGCCTATATACCAACATCCCACACCAGGATGGCATCCAAGCCTGCCTTACATGTCTACAGGAACAAGATTACAACTCAGAATACAGACCCAACGATATTACTGACCTTATACACTTCATCCTGACACACAACAAATTTCACTTTTAATAACCAACACTTCCTCCAGACGACGGGAACAGCTATGGGCATACAAAATGGCCCCACAGTATGCCAACCTTTTTATAAGCCACCTGGAAGAAGACTTCCTCAAGAACTGCACCATCAAACCCTTGCTGTACTTAAGATATATCAATGACATCTTCACTTGGACTGAAAACCTGCAATCTCTGATTGAGTTCCATCAGAAATCCAACAATCACCATCCCTCCATTCGACTTTCTCTAGAATACTGCAGCACCAACATCTCCTTTATAGACACAATGCTCAGAATCCAGAATGATAAAATGCAGACCATGTTATACAAGAAACCCATAGACCAACATACATATCTGCACAGAACCAGCAAGCACCCTAAACACACCAAAAGCTGTGATATACAGCCAAGCCCTCAGATACCACCAAATTTGCACTGAAGAGAACACCCGGGATCGCCACCTCACCAGTCTTAAAAAGGCTTTCACCCAACAAGGACACTCCTCCAGAGAGATAGATCGCACATTTGAAAGAGACACCCAGATACCATGTGACAAATTGCTGCAGTACGGAAGAAAACCCCCCACAAATCGCACACTGCTGGTTATGACGTATCACCCCTCCCACGAACCCATACAGAAAATCCTCAAACAATTGCAACCCGTACTAGAAAGAGATCCTATTCTTAAAGAGATCTTCCCAGAGCCACCCATCCTAGCCTTCAAACAAGTGCCGAACCTCGCTAACCTCATCACCAGAAGCAAACTTCCTCAGGCCCAGAACACACCGAATGGATCCAGACCGTGCCATGACAAGAAATGCAAAACTTGCCAACACATCTCCACCACCCCCGCAATTACTACACCCCACAATAGAGCCATCAGCATTCCGAGATCATACAGCTGAATCTCCAGAAATGTAATATATCTCATCCAATGCACCAAGTGCCCTGTTGGAAAATACATAGGAGAGACCAAACAACAACTGCGCACCAGAATGAATGCACACCAGAAATCTGTCAAAGACAAGAATACCCAATTACCCGTGGGGGCACATTTCTCACAAGAAAACCACTCTCTCTCCAGTCTCTCAGTTTTAATCCTCAAAGGAAAAACTTACAAAACACTTCCCATAGATGAGCCTATGAACTCCACTTCATCAACCTCCTGGATACTAAAATCATGGACTAAATATAGACATTGGATTTATGACACATTATAACCTGCCTGACATCTGACTCCCTAGGTACCTCTCCACTATTTATCCCCCTTCTCCCCCCATCCCCCAGCCTGTCTCTCACCCACTGACTTCTCAATCTACATCTTCACTGACTGCCTGTCTTGCATGCATACCAGCCCAGCCTCTGGTTTCTTTACTTTCATTCCATCTAGGAAGACCACACACCAAAACTTCCTCAGCCTGACAGAGGATTTTTGAACCCAAAAGCTTGCTTAAAATTTTTTTCCAACTATTTAAGTTGATCTAATAAAAGGTATCAGATTCACCCAAAGAACCTTGTCTGCCTAGGTCCTTAGAACCAACACGGGTACAACCTATACCCCTGCAGGTATAAATGGGGCATCATCAAGGCTGCCACCTTAACCAAGAAACATCTGACTTCAGGTAAACTGCAGCAGATTTTGTAGCTCTTCTCCAGACAGATGGCTGACAATGTCCTATATAAAAGGCAGGGTAGATTTGCACCTTACAGACTAATGAAAGTATCTATCTATGTATGTATCTAAGATCTATCTAATGTCCCATATGCTATTTGAGGCATTTATAATTAATTTGCATTCAACTCATCTGGTCTTTCCTAGTTAAAATATTCCTCAGGAAGATCGAGAACTCTCACTTCACTTATCTCCTAACAGTGGAAATATAACTCCACTTGTGAGACAATATCAATAGCAAGTCCAAGACAATGAATTGCAAGATGTCTCTATAGAGGCTGTAATTGTTATCTTTGACCACAAGATGTCTCCTATAAACCATGAAAATAGTGTAATCATTGCCATACAAAAGCAGTGCTTTGGGAAAAGTGGACAAATTCATATCCACCTTTCCCAAGTGGAGATTTTTGACTGGTTTTCTTTTACACTTGTTTAATATGAAATTCAGTTATAAAGGGCTACATTCATCCCTGATGTAACTTCACTGACTCCAACTACAAAAATAACCCATAAGATTTTGCTGAAAGTAATTCTAAGACCAAGATCTGCCTGGAGCTTAGGCAGCTCACTGAGGTAATGCGTTTAAGGCCTGCTAATGTCTATAACCAACAACACAAAAAGGAATGATGTGGCTAATACCACATCTGGACACTTTCAGTTCTTTCACTCTGATAACTAAAAGGAGGTGAGGACCAGCGCTGGGAAGCTCAGTGCTGCCGCTGGCCCCAGGCAGAACACCCGGCTGCTGTCATCTGGCAGGCAGATCGAGGGCTCGCCCACACCCCCAGGAGGTCTGCCAGATGACAGGAGCTGGGTGCTGCTGCCTGGGGCCAGCGGCAGCACCAATCTTCCCAGCACTGGGTGCGGGCTGGGTCAGCTGTGGTCAATATTTGGCCCAGTTCCTGTGTAGGGCTCAAACTTATCCCTCTGGACCATTAAATTCTTCACCATACCCTCAGAGGTGCACAGTTGATTTTATTGTTTTTAATTTGTCAGCTGCTGCTTCCTTGCAGGGGCAGATTTCAACGAACAATGCACCAGCACATTAAATGTTCTATACAGGAACCAGTCTGACTAGGGAAAATGATAACTGCCATCTGCAGCCCCAAATATAGTCTAGTCTCACTTGGGCAATGGCCCTGCTTGACAAACATGGGTGTCTGTTTTAACTGATCTTTTGCAAGGAAGGAATAACTGAAAGAATCTGTAAATGTTCACAGCTTCTGTATGAAAGACCTGCTGCAGGCAATAAAAGTATGAAAGGTTAACAGGCACCTGGTGATGAGACCCTCTTGTGAACTGTGACAAATAATTCCACAGTACTGACAACTGCATTGAGCAATATCACCTCTGGAGACAGCAGAAGCAGGAATTGATCTATGACAATAAAATATGTGGCATTTTTTTCTTTTACAGGGATTATTATTTTTAACCCTGAGAAGTATTTGCTTGAAAACTTTTTGGGAAGATTAGGGGGGTTGGACAGTTTGTTATCTTCATGCTGGGGTGTATGTGTGTGTGACTCATATACATTATTTATCTAAGCCAAACAATGGAACTTTTCTCCATTTTCTATCCAACGTTGTAGTAACTGTATTAGTCCATTATATTTTATTCTTATTTTAAAGAAATAACTAATGTCAGCTTGATACAAAATTCTAATTTGCACTCTTTTGGAAACAGATTATAACTGAATCAATTTTTGTTGCCCAAGTTACACTAAAATTCAGGGAAAAATTAAAATTAGAGGTGGCCGTATTTTTTTTCTTTAGAATCATTCGTTTCTGAGCTCTTTATAAAGAGGGTAAAATTAACTTGCAAGGGGGAAATAGTAGTTGAGGAAAGTTGTGTTTTCACAGTCACAGAGTAAATAAGAAACAGCCACCTTATTGGTGAGGTGCCATATCCACCAGCTGCCTCGTGAAACAGAAGTTCTCCCTGAAATCAGTTTCTAGCAGTTTCTTACATATATTACTTAGACTACATGCTCTTGGGTTAAGGACCATCTTTTCAATTGTTAACCTATGGCTATGGGCAGCCAGTCATTTGTAGTACCTCAGTACTGTACAGAGCCATAACAATATGCACTCTGTGGGCACATAGGCATGTCCACCCCATCAAAGGGGAGCTGTCCAGTCAGGGGCAATAGGGTGCTATGCCTTAGATCTCTTTGCCCTCAGGAGGGTCTGATCACTGACAGCCTGCCCTTCAGCAAAGGAAAGGAGAACTGCTCTCCAGGTCCCTGCCATCCCCAATAGTGCCACTGCCACTGCCAGAGCATCAGCTCTAATCAGGGCTCTGACAGTGGTGGCAGGAACTTGGACTTTGGTGCCTATGGCAGTGTCACTCTTATGAGTGCACCAGCAAGACCCGATGTCCTGGCAACTGCAGTGGCTATAGCAGAGCACCAGCAGGCCTTCCTGACAGTTTGACACTGTGGGAGGTCTATCAGGAAACCAACTCTTCCCCTCCCTGTTGGAGGGGGAGAGGAAGCAGGAAAGCAGAGAACTGTATGATGTTGGAGGTCCCAGAGATCCCTCTAGAATTTCACATAACTGAATAGTTGTTACATGTGGTGCTACCAAACATAGTGCTCCCGAAAAACTCCTGTTTCAAACAGGTACTATTATGTAGCATTTTGACAGTGTCTGTAGTGCTACAGGCTGCTTGCATGCCTGCATGCTCACATTCGGTAACACTTGATGGTCTTTGTAGCACTGCAAATGTAACAGCTGTCTAAACCCTAAATGCAGTAATAAAAATGGGGCAGCCAACAAAGAACCTTGTCTTTCAGACAATTAACAGGGAATCTAAATGATCATACTACTAGTGGCTGTTTTGAAGGTCCATATATAAATCGGTCTGTGGTCATCAGATGAAATTTAATATCTAATTCCAAAGCATATTACAGCACTAGAAAAGAATTGCTTTAGCTGCTTTAGTAAAATTGTTTCCCTGAAAGATCCCTGAATTATCTCCTCTGGTACTTTTACAGAGTAATTGGGGTTTTCTGTAAATACCAAACCAAGATAGCTATCTCATAAATTGTTCAGTAAATACATAGATCATTACATTCTTCAGTGCAATGATATGTGCATTACACATTTCCTTATTAATATATAATTGCTATTATGGTTCATTAGTCACTACTTAAAGGAAATGTGACTCAGAGAAAGCACTTAGGACAGGGTGAATGTAGTTTTATTCCTAATTAAATCGTGGGGAATATCACAGTAGCAGTAAGCTTCTATGATTATGACAAATACAGGGCTTCACTGGAACCTAAGGGGGTTGGTTACCACAGTTTTTGCTTACAAAGATAGCTTGGCCACATCCTATATCAAGCACAGATCAGCTGGGTCTGAGGATTTAGCACAGCAGATATAGAGAATAATTTAATCTTAGGGTACTTTCATTTCATTTTGTAATGGTCTGATTGGAAGTCTCTAGAAGCTGAAGATAAATTGGTCATCCACAAAAAATTCTGTCCCCCAGAAGCAGACAGGACAATAGATTCATAGATTGTAGTCTCGGAAGGGACCACAATGGATCATCGTGTCCGACCCCCTGCCCCTGGCAGGAAAGGGGACCGAGGTCAGATGACCCCAGCCAGGTGACTATCTAGCCTCCTCTTGAAGACCTCCAAGCTAGGTGATAGCACTACCTCTCTTGGAAGCCCAAGATCCTGGCCACCCTTACTGTGAAATGTTCTTCCTAATATCTAACCTAAATCCACTCTCAACTAGTTTACACCCGTTATTCCTAGTAACTCCCTGGGGTGCCCTAGTAAACAGCGCATCTCTTATTCCCCGTTGACCTCCCCTAATAAATTTATAGGTGGCCACAAGATCTCCCCTCAGCTGTCTCTTGTGAAGGCTGAAGAGATTCAGCTCTCTCAACTCTCTCAAAACTGGACACAGTACTCCAACTGCGGCCTGACCAGTGCCGTAGAGGGGGAGCATCACCTCCTTTGATCTATTAGTCATGCACCTGCTAATGCACGACAAGGTGCGATTGGCCTTGTTGATGGCCTCATTACACTGCCGGCTTATGTTCATCTTGGAGTCAATTATAACTCCAAGATCCCTCTCTGCCTCCGAGCTGCTGAGAAGGACACTCCCCAACCTATAGGTGTGCTGGGGATTCCTCCTTCCCAGGTGGAGTACCTTACATTTTTCTTTATTAAATTGCATCCTATTTCTCTCTGCCCATTGATCCAACCTGTCCAGGTCAGCCTGAATCTGCTCCCTGCCCTCCGGTGTACTAACTTTGTCCCATAACTTCATCAGCGAACTTGGAGAGGGTGCTCTCCACGCCCTCATCCAAATCACTGAGGAAGATATTAAATAATATTGGTCTGAGGACCGAACCCTGCGGGACCCCACTGCCCACCTCCCTCCAGGCCAAGAAGGAACCATCCACCACCACTCTCTGAGTGCAGTCCCTAAGCCAGTTGGCCACCCACCTGACCGTGTAGGCGTCCACTCCACAGTCTGCTAGCTTCCCAATGAGGATAGGGTGCAAAACTGCGTCAAAGGCCTTCCTAAAGCCCAGGAAGATAACATCAGCCTTGGCTCCCATGTCTAGGCAGTATGTGACCTGGTCATAGAAGGCTACAAGGTTTGTCAGGCAGGATCTACCTGTGACAAACCCGTGCTGGTTTCCCCTCAGCATCATTTCCCCTGCTGGGCCTGCACAAATGTGTTCTTTGATTATTTTCTCTAGCATTAGGAATAGAGGTAAGACTCTATAGGTTTTGGCCTCCAGCCAGCTTAAAGGTAGTTGAGGTAGAGCAAGCACTGGACACCAAAACTCAATTGTTTATTTCTCTTAGGTTCAGAGGGCCAAAATTGGAGCTAACATCAATAACATTATATCAAAACCAAAATATTTCTGCATGTAGACTGTAATAAGTTGCAGCAAAATCCAGATCAGTAAACTAGGTGCCCAAATGGTACTTACGTTGAACATAGATATTGAAGTGCAGGAAATGATGTGCATACTCAAGCAGCCACAAAACTAATTAAGCATCTCATGCAACTGTCTATATTTTGTACTATAGAGCTACCTTGGTGCCTAGACTTAGGCTTCTGTGCAGGCACAAAAATCAAACTGCTCAGGACTATTAAGCACAAAACTCCCACCTAAGCTCCACTGTGCTCAAGATATGGGACATTTCAATAACTTAAACTCTGCCTAAGTCCCTAAAGGGACCCAATCCAATCAGCCTTCTCAAAGCACCCCTATGGCACACTTAAAGCTTTGAATTCAATATAAAATACAGCATCTATGGCCTCTCAATAACAGTGCTGTGTGTGGTGATGCCCTCATTTTCTATTATGACTTAGGGCCTTGTTATAATTTATACTGTAAACTGCACAAATGTTAATTGGCTTAGCAGAGCAGTCACACCTTAAGGTGAAAAACATTCTCTGTTTGTCTTTCCCCTGCACAGCTGTCCCCTGCCACTAGAGGCTTGGTGAGCTGGGGCAGGACTAGGAGCCTAAGTAAAATGTTTCTCAGTACAAACAAAATCAGTGCTGTCAGCCACAATGTCTTCACATTTTGTGTGTTTCTTTTTTAGTCTGTTGTAGAAGAGAAGGACGCAGAATTGAGATAGAGAATGAGAAGTTTGCTCTGGGTGATAATGGTCTGGCACTATGAGGCCATGTCCACATGAGACACTGATTGTGCAGTAATAACCAAGTACTAAATGACTGCTCAGTAACTGGTGTTACTGTGAAGTAGCATCTCCACATGGCTTTGTGGTGATGCTGACTGCACAGTAGTTTGTTACTACTGCACAGTAGCATCACGTCACAGTCCATGCCCCTCAACGCTACTGCAAACTAGTAACAAGTAGGGCTGTGTGAAGCTTTGGTTCCCGATTTGATTCAGCAGAGATTTGGCCTAATTCGGTGGCTGAATCTCCAAATCCAAATCAAATCAGAGGACCCTTTAATCTCTCTGAATCGATTCATAAAGATTCAGACAGATTTGGTGATTCAGACGTAGATACAGCTTTAAATGTTTTTTCTACATACCTCTAGTCAGCAGGGGCTTGAACACTGTGGTGCTGGGGCAGATGCAGCCAGCACACTCAGCAGCAGACCCAGAAGTGGACCAGAAGTACTTCCAGTCTACTTCCTGGTCCACCAGGAAATGTGCAGGGGGGGCCTGGCTCAGCAACTGGTATCACCTGGGGTCCCCCTACGGCCGATTGCTGAGCCAGAGGAGCACGGGGCGGGAGTGGAGGGGGCAGCACTCCCTGGCAGATCCTGAAGTACTTCCAGTCCATTTCCGGGTTCGCTGCCAAGCACACTGGACAGCCCCCCCATGCTCCTATGGGAGGCTCCATCTGCCCCGGCACCGCAGCAATCACAAGCCATGCTGCTACCTCAAGGTATGTAGAATAAAAACCAAAAAACTTTTAAAGCTTTGCCTGTGTCCAAAATACTGATTCGCCAAACCAGCATCAAATCTTCAGATTTGGATTCGGCTGAATCGAATGAGGGACTGTGATCCAAATCAATGGATCGAATCACTGTCCCCCATTTAGGCTGAATCCAAATCCGAGTCGAATAGGGCCCGTTTCACACAGCCCTAGTAACAAGCTACTGTGCAGTAGCAATGAGCTACTGCACAGTAAGCGTCTCATATAGATGAGGCCTGAATGCACTGGTGTGTCTGAATTCTTTCCTTGATTGCAATCTAAGCAGCCAATAAATACACTAAGGGCAGGACTGGCTCATGGCTCCTGCCAGGCAAAGCAAGCACCATAGCCCCAGAGTGTCCAGGAATTGCAGTGCCTCCTGCTGCTGCCTGGACTGGCTCACTGCTTGAGCTCTGCTTTTTTTTTCTGGAGCCCACCTCCCTACATCACTGCTAGCTGGGCACTGCCTGAGCTCTGAGGGGCCCAATTCTTTTCTTATCCAGAACCGGCCCCGTTTCCTCCCCTGCCCCCCATCATTGGCAGGAGAAGTGAACTGATCTGGGTGGCGATGAGAGGCACCATAGCTACCAGGCACTCTGGGGCTACAGTGCTCACTCTGCCCAACATTTCTGGGGGGGTGAGGCACCTTGCCCAGCCCCACTGCACCCCAACAACCCCACTTGCCCTGACTCTCAGCAGTCCAAAAAGATTGATTCCCAGTGTTGGCCATCGATGCACAGCTAGGTCCTCCTCAGCCTGAGAGAATCAAACCTTCCTTTTCCACCATAAATGGGAGTGCCTTAATCACTGTGGAATAGACTTAGTGGGGACGCTTATTATCTCTCCTGATGAAGCTGTGCCACTGGGCATCCAAGGATACAAGAGTCATGGGACCGGAGAGAAACAGAAAGCCTAAGGGGAACCCAGAAGCCAGGTTTTCCTTGTCCTAGCATTCAAATCACTATGCTCTTATGCACAAGGTAGGCACTACCACTGCTATGAGGCTCCTACTCTCAGAAAAACACTTTGGGGCTCTAAATTTGAAGTGCAGCTAATGTTCAGCCATGAGCCAGGCTCTAAGCTCCAGACAGCTAGAATTCTGACACTGCTTAGCTAGCTCTTGGCAGATCTACATATGGTCTTTCTGAATTGCCTAATTTTCTCCACTGACTGCCTAGAGAACCTAGACGCCTAATCCTATTCCAGTGAATGACACTCCTGGGGTCAGGGACCTAATTTTTTAGGTAGTGTGATGCTTAACATGCTTCTCTGGATCTCATTCTTGGAAAATACAGAGTAAATGGAGAAGATGAGGGAATTAGATACAGATTAGGAATTTAAAAAAAAAAATCAACATGGGAAGCCAAACTGGGAAAACCTCTTCGTTAAATTAGAGATGGATGAATTATATCCAAAAATAAAAATCAGAATAAGAAATAGTTATTTAAGAGCTGCATCTAAAGAAAAAGACATTTGCAGTGCATAACTTGATTTATCAGCCTTACAAAACCCAAGAACAATGCTATATTCAAGTATTCATGAATACTATGTACTGATATCTTATCTATTAACTTTGTGCCTATGTACGGATATAGAACACTCCCATTACAATGGCCATTTTACAGTTGGAAAAATGTAAATGGCTATAAAAAAAAAACCCAGACATTTGTAAGGACAAATAAAAAACAGAACAACCTGGCAAAGATCATGTCTAGGGCAAATTAACACTCACACAACTCCACACTTAGGTAGCATACTTTGTTCAGTCTGAGAGGTAGCACATAACTGGAGCAGAATAGTATGTTTCAGCACAACACTGCCTGGCATGGTAAGTGAAAAAAGAGACATGTTTTTTATTTACTTTTTTTAGTAGCACCCAGATCAAGAGTGAGGCCCAAGTGCATGTGTAAGAGAGTCCTTGGCTAAAGACACTTCCAAAGATATACTAAAGTTGGAGGGAAGGAAGAAGTATTCTCTTTATTTAGCTCTGTTTGCCATTTAAAAGTGACTTGCCCATCACGCAGGTCATTTGCATCTCAAAGGGTGCCTATAGACATGCTCATTCACATTCTAATTAGAACGCATCAGAGAAAACTTGATTAATTGAGTCTTCTCTGTATTCTAATTAGAACATTCCAGCATCACCCCACAGTTGTGAGTATTAACCCCTGGCACATTTCAAAATAGCCACGGGGACATTTCATCTAAAACTTATTGATTGAGCTTTAGACAAAGCATCCCACAGCCATTTTGAATCATGCAGAGGCTTAATATATCTGATAGTGAGCTGTTTTTATTAGAACAGCTGTCCGGGAACCACTCTAATTAAAACACTCCCCGGCCCTGAGCACCTGTATAGGCAGCCAGACTGAATCCAAATCTCTTGCATGCAAGTCCAGTGTCTTAATATGAAAACTTCACTTTCCTTATGTTTAGACTCAAACTACGTTTTTAATTAATCATTAAAAAATTGCATATGCTTCATGCATATTGCATTTGTATTCCTGCAAATACTCAAGCATTATTTTAAGTTGTCTGGATTTCACAAAATATCAAATATCTTAGTGTTTCCCTGTTAATTAATTCAGCCTCTTCTTATTGGTCTCCTATTTTCCAGCTCCTTGCTAGTCCTTCTCATAAAAAGATAAAGCAATTGCTTAAATGAATCTTTTTGGTAAGAGATGAATGGGAGCAGTGTCAGGTTAAATTGCAATTGCTTCCCCCTGTCATCTTTTCACTTTTATTTTCTCAATATAATGCATTAATATTTTGTAAGATGAATGCAAAATAATAACTACAGAATTAAAGAATTAAAAATTCCCTAATACTGAATTACAGTAGAAGGCACAGTGGAAGCTATCCTGAAATCATGTTTGTATTCCTTTATTTGTGTGTGAATGTATAGGGAAGGATGGAATATAAATGCTTGACTCAAACCTATTAAAGTCAATGGAAAAAAACTCCCAGTGACATTAATAGAATGGTTCCCATTGACCACAGTGGAGTTTGGAACAGGTTCTAAATGACTTACATAAAATAAGCATAGTATAAGAGGCTGGGCCTTCAAGAGAAACCCTGGGACTTGCCTCTGTTTTCTCTCTGTTTTGCCTCCTTCATCCCTTTCACTCC
>NW_005842276.1:588074-588866 GCF_000455745.1 Alligator sinensis
TTTTCTTTCTGTCCCATTCCCTCCCATGGCATCCTTTGTGTGTCTGTCTGTCTCCATCCTTCCTATTCCCACTAATAGCAGATTTACCTCCTGCTTACCAACTGGTATCTTCAAACTTCCTAATCTCCAGTTTAGTAGTTCATAAACTGTCCTAGCTTCTCCAGAGATTACTTCTGATTCATTAATAGTTCTCTTAAATACCTCTGATATTACATCCTGCTCTGATAAACAAGTAAACTGAGCTATTGGGTTCAGTTGTGTATTTTCTCTTCCATAGCACATTTTTAGATAGAGCATTAGTATAAGAGGAAGATACAGGGGAACTTGCTATAAACAAGAACTGCAGAGTGACAAAGTATGGGGTGTGTCAGCATTGAAAGAATGAGGTGATATCTCATCAAGGTGACTCCAGAGCAACTGAAGACACATAGATAAAGAGACAGGCCAGTGCAGGTATGAAGCAATGCAGTGTGGAAGCGCAGTAGGAAAAATGCCTGGAGTTATATAACTAATTGGAAACAGGGATACATACATGCATGTGCACCTTTTGGCAGCATGGTTCATTCCAGAATCAACTTGTATCACTTTCCAAGTTGGTTAATTAAAGTGAGATGAGAGATGATGCCCGGAGCAAAGATTCGGGATGTGACGGAGGTAATCCAGGCCAGGATCAAACCCACTGATTACTACCCCATGGTCCTAGTCCATGTGGGTACTAATGATGCGGCCAGGAGAACCCCCGATCACCTGATGGCGGACTACAGTGCTCTGGGCGGCGTGCTGAGGGAGTTC
>NW_005842276.1:592028-611402 GCF_000455745.1 Alligator sinensis
CCTGCTTATGCAGGGGGTCAGACTCGATGATCTATTGAGGTCCCTTCCGACCCTAACATCTATGAATCTATGAATCTATGAATAAGACAGTGAAAAAAATGAACTCTGGCATGTAGACTCACAGGGCAGTTTATGCAGTCCAAGCTAAAATTATATGGAAAAAAAACTTTCCCACATATATCAGTCCTCATTCCCTACTTTCTCCATCCACATGAGCACACTTGCATGCTTTGTGCAGAGGCTTATCATAATTGTCATCTCTGCATATGGAAGAGCACCTGGACTGCTTCTTTCAGAAACTCCTAATAGCATGCAGCTCGTCCCTCTGCTCCAGCAACCTATAAGTGAGACAGGCATGTTGGAGAAATATGCTGAAAAAATGGCAAGAAAGGCCATGCTTCTCTTCCATCAGTATGGTTTCACACCAATCTGAATGGAGGGATGTGCTGAACTATCTAAAATAAAGCCTTTACTGGACTAGGTGACAAGTGCAGAAGTAATATAGAAACATTTCCTCCAAATTAAGGATAAAATCCTCAGCTCATGTAAACTTTTGCTGTAGCTCTGACTCTGTTGATTTATACCAGGGGTTGGCAACCTCTTGCTGCTGCAGTTCAGAGTTTGTAACCCAGCCTTCTGTCATGGGACACAAATCTCCTTCCTCTATACCTCCTTCCCCCAGAGAACTCAAGATGCCTGTGCTTACGCTCACTGCAACAAGGGTAAATCCAGGCACAAAGAAGCATCAAGGGGCACTACAGAGGGAATGGGCAACTCAGTGCCACTCCATGCCATCCAATTCCCTCATGCCACCTTACACTGGGTCAGATTTTCCTAAGCTAGTTCTGTCTAAACTCTTCCAAGGGCCAGATCCTGCCCATGAGTCATAGGTTACTGACCCCTAATTTATACCACTTATGCTCTCTCTCAGTCACATTGCAACATTGTTTGTTAATGTAGAAAAAATAGAAAGTGAAAGGATTCTAAATAAAAATGGAAGTAGCAAATCTCTTTCCACCATCTAAGCTGGAAAATGCAAAATGTGAACAAACAGCAAGAGAGAAGTAAATTAAATTCATAAAATCTCTACATTAGATTTGAAAATGTTGTTTTCTTTTAAAAACGTTCTAAGAGATTATTATTAATATTACTATGGAATTATAAACTGCATATGAGCCAAATTCAGGGCTAGCACAAAGAGATGCCTTTCCAGTGTGGGTCACTGCTTTTTAACTTAGTGGATTTGACAGTGTTATGGCTAGGCTACACTCCACCCAATGCATCAATACAATGCATTACATTGCCCAATGCAACATGTTGCCATAACTCGGGCGCCAGGGTGGTAACATGTTTAGGTAGTGATTAACAAATCAACCTTGTTTATTAAATTCTTCTTGCAGATATTGATAGATATTTTTGTTATTAATTACATTTTTTTAATTAACCTTTTGCACAGAGTAAGATAGATTCAGTCATTACGACCAAAGCTAAGCTCTGAGTCATTGTTTTTCCTGTGATAAAGAATAACACTGATATCCAAATTGAACTTTAACCAACCAGCAATGTCCTTCTACTAAAATTGTACATAACTTTGTTGTTGTTTCTTAAGAAATCAACTGTGAATTCATATATATTTGAAAATAACCCATTCAGTTTACATTAGATTATGTTAACATAATCTTCTCCCAGTGAAACAGACAAATAATTCATCCTAAGCAGAATTGTGAATTTCCAGGATTTTATCCCAGGCAGAAATTCACCCTCTTTCACAAACATAATTACTTTTGATGGAAAATAAAAATGTTCCATTTGCAAAAAAAATTATTTTCACCAAGATATATAAGGTAAATATTGAAATATATTTTGCTTTTTGGCAAACTAATCAAAATGTGATTTTTTTGCTAGTGTTGTTAGTGGACTTTGCATATTAATTTTATTTACATTTGTCTTATATAGCAGCTATTGCAAAGCAACTCAATTTTACATTCACCTAAGTTAATCACATTACTCCCATTAACTTCAATGGGCATAGGATTGATCACTTAAATCAAAATTGTGCCCTTAGTACATACTGGGAACATCTATACAGCGACCTATTTTACTGCGCATTAGAGCAATGTGTCGAAAACTGTGCTAATACACTAATGGGCAGTAAAATTAGCCTAGTGGGGAGCTGGTCTGGGGCTGGGGCTGGGGTCTTGCAGCGGTGACAGCACGGTCCAAAGCCAGGGCAGAGCTGTGATCCACTGTTTGCATACCCCGGTCCTCCTTTCCCCCTCCCAGATCTGGGGCATACAGGCAGCAGATTGCAGCTGTGCCCCAGCTCTGGTCCACATTGTCACCACTACAAGATCCCAACCCCAGCTCCAGAGCAACTCCCTACCCAGCCACGCGCCCTGCCAGTGCTGCTGGGGCTGGTCTCCATGGAAACCCTGGCCCTGCACTGCCACGGTGGCACCACTACTGGAGTCTCCATGGAAACTGGCTGCAGCGACAGGGGCAGGAGCTGCTGGAAAATGGAGCCTGCTATGGGCCCAATATGTCCCATGGGCTGGATTTTGCCTGCCCCTCCTCTATGAGCTAACTGGAACTGAGGTCTGATACAGCATGGCAGATTTTATGTTCTGAAAAGTCTCCCACCACCACCACCACACAACCATTTAAAGCACTAGACCAGCAGTCAGAAACATATGGCCCGTGGGCTGGATCTGGTCCACAGGGCCACTGAATCTGACCCATGGAGCCACAGGGTTTTGCCTATTCCATGCTAGGGTTAAGCAGCAAGGAGCTGTACCTGGGACAAGGAGCTGGAAACTGTACCCTCACCACTGCCACTTCTATGGCTAAAAGCCACTCTCACAGTGCTGCTAGGGAGCAGCAAGGGTTGAGACAAGCAGCATCACAGATGCAACCCCCAACCAGAACTGGAAACTGCTTTCATGATGCTACTGCTCCTCCCTGACCATGGCCCCCACACACTGACTGCACCACAGCTGAAGAGCAAAGGACTGGGAGAAGTATTGGCAACATAGGCAGAGCTTCTAGTTGGATGGCTCTGGCAGGGGTGAGGGGAAGGCTTTTCTTGCACCCCTACCACAGATGCACTCCCAAAGCCACTTGGCTTGCATCAGACCAGAGTTGGTTGCTCCAGCCCACAGCTTTAAAAAGGTTGCCAGCCCCTGCACTAGACAATTCAATTTTAAATTCAACGTTTGTTATTGCGGCAAAGAAATTTATAAGAAGTTATTTATGAATCTTTAAATTCATTTTTAATGTCAGCACCTAACCTATATCTTTAAAATGTGTGTAAATGTACAGCACATACAAAATGTACATCAGTGCATGTAAAGATACAGGTTTTGTTGCATTTTGGCTTTTCCACAAAGAAATGATAAACACATAACTTTGCAGACCCATGTTGGCATGAATATAAAAAATAGGCCCTGGGCTTTGTTTTAGCTTTATAACCTCAAGACATACAGCAAAAATACAATTCCTGTCAAAAACATATTGTAATTGGCACCCTACAACAATCACTGGCAGAGATTCTTCCCTACATGTGCTTGAAAATCCCTTCCCAAAATTTATTTCTAACAATGTCAGAGTTCAGCTATCTGTAAATCACATGATTTATTTGTGCAGCTTGTGCAGCTTACGTTGCTGTGTAACTTCAAAACACTCTTCCATTTTTTTTAAGTGTATTCCTTCAATCTCAGAAAAAAACATTCATGCAACCAAAATGCAATACTTGCTAACAACCATAAGAGGGTGCAGTTGAGTTTTGTAAACCTGCAGTCAAAAAGTAATGAATGGATTTCAGCAGTAGCTGTGTAAGAAAATTAATAACTATCCAAGCACCGACAGTCAAAAAGCCCAAGTTTGAATTCAGTCAGTCTTTGCAGGTACGCTACGTAGAGTGAACCAATAATTAAGGGAACAGACATTCACTTTTAATTCCAAAAATGCAGCCACATGCTGCAGTGGCCCAGGCCAGAAGCTGTGGGACGCTAGAGCACACCTCCCTGCCTGGCTGAAGCAGACAGCTTGGGCCCAGGCTAGCCCACCCACCCTGCAAAGTGGGAGTGGGGTTTGCGGGGAGGTGCAAAGCACCCTGGGATGCTGGGGGACTGTGAGTTAACTTGAATCTGGAGTGGAACTGGGACAGAAGCTCAATAAACTAATTTAACCTAAATCAGTTAAGTCTGATACTACATCCATCCAAGTTATCTTAAACTGGTTTTTGCCATTTTAAAAGCGGTTTATGTGCATGAAATTTCTGTTGTCACAGATTTTAACAGGTTTCTGATCACCTATACCAGTTCATGTAATTTCTGTCCCTAGGCAAGTGGTCTACTTAAATTGCAGCGGGGACTTATCAATTTAGTGGGTTGATTGCAGCATAAAGTTCTAATTCTGTGGTCATTTTGCAGCAGCCCTGCTCCTCAGCATTGATTGGTGGAGAAGCCCCGGGGGAGAGAGGGGAGGAGGGAGGCAGAAGGCACCAGCATTTTATTGTTATTAATTTTTTTTATTGATTTCACAGATTAGTGATGTCACAGATGGACAATCCCAGATTTTGAAGTGTCCACAAAATCTGCCAAACCATGAATTAAGTAGGTCCCTATTAGTAACACAACAATAAGAAATGAAAATTTCATCAAAAGCAGTGAAAAAAGAAAAAGAAACATTTGATAATGGTTTGCAACACACGGAATTTGTTAATTAAAACAGTCTCCTATGGTTGTACTCTCAGTCAATGTTGACAAAAATAAAGCACCCTTAAAAATAATTACATTTCAAACCATTTTCAGCAAGATCTAACTGTAATGTTTTCTTTAACTTAGTTAAGATCAGTAAGTGTTCCAAAGGTAAAGTTTTAAATGTTCACTGTGAAATTCATTCTATTATTTTTATCTGTCCGTATAACAAGGCACCTGCCCCATTACTGAGAGGACAGCAAGCTTAGGGCCTGCTGGTTAGCCCAACCCCTTAAGTAGACTTAATGGCAAAAGAGGACCTTAAATAGATGGCCACCCACCCCAGGTGTAAGCGGTGATTGGCAGGCCTAGGGTGGAAGCAGAGGGTCAGATGATCCAGAGGGAGGCTCAAAGGCCCAGGGCTTGGCCCAGAAGGGGCAGTCTGGATATAGGACCTGCAAGAGGCAGAGCACCAGGGAAGAACCAGTCTGAACTGCCTGGGAGAAAGGACTTTGTGCCACAGAACAGTGATAGAGACCCTGCATCACAGGCAGCATGAGATATGTGCCTTAAATATCTTGCATTGGTACTCCCACAGGGTAAAAATTAACCCCAACTAGGGGAGCTTGTGTTTGTGAGCCTTATGTTTTGGGAGAAGACACTTACCCTTCTGATTTATGTTTGAACCAGAGGACTAAGGTGACTATAAGGTGTAAAATGGAGGCCACTGGAGTGTGGCAGAAGCATGCAGCTCAGAGTGCCTGGGGCCTGGGGCCTGGAACCTGGGGGTGCTGAATACAGACAGGAGTCCAAGTCAGAGGGAAGACCATGCCATGTCAGAGGACTGGATACGACAGCAAAGACTGGGGAGCATCACTCCTGTGCCCACACGGGGCATGTCTAACGACTGATGGCTCAGAGCCCACAAGGGGCTAAAGCTGGAGCTAAAAAACCTAAGGTCCTGGTGTGGTGGACCCCAGGCAGTGGGATCCAGCCATATGAAAAGTGAGCCAAGGCCAGGAAGACCAACCCCAAAAATTACATCTGCCTCCTGGGGGCAGCCTCCCTACCAAACTATAACATCAAGCTGTGGCAGGTGAGATAACTGTGAGGGGCAAAGACCCAGAGAGTCCAGAAGCGAGGACAAGGAGGCCAGAGCCCAGCAGTGAGTTAGTCTGGGAACCTTGTGGTGCCAGCACTGAACATTCAGCTTACAGTCATGAAGATATCCTTAAACAGAGAAAGCAATTGTGGAAATAGTGAAACACTTCCTGTTTTCCTACCCCGGTGTGAATCTGCAGTCACTCCATTGGCTTCAGTTATTAACTCTGAATTTACCAGTGCTGTAACTGAAATCAGAAACTGGCTATTTGTGTCAATAATTATTTTGTAGCTGTCCAACCAGGAAGAGTTATTTAACTCGTTATGCGTTATTTTTATTGTGCAAGTTCTTCGAATCCTCGATCACAGACCAAAATCCCATTGCACTCTCCACAGTACAAATGAAAAATCAAAAAAGGCAATCCCTGCCCTAAAGAGCTAGAGCAATGATCATATAATTAAAGTGATCAACTGTTCAGAGTGCCAAGAGGCAGTCTTCTACAAATGTCATGCTCAGATGAGTATATTTCCCTCTGGGTATGAACAGGCAGTCATTTCTAGCACTGAAAATCTCTGAGAAATTTCCACTGTACAAATCTTTGTCAGAGAGGGAGTGTACAGGTAACCCAACCTGCAGCCATCCTCTCTTCCCTGCTCCCTATGGTGATTCCCAGTCTAGAGAAGGCATGGGGGGCAGTAGCTGCTCCACTCCACCTAGTCCCTGAAGGAAATGTAGCAGTGGGGAAAGACTTCCCACACCTTCCTGAGAACGGGGTCATTCCAGTCTAGGGAAGTGCAAGAAGGAGCTGCTTCTCGTCCCTTCCCAGTTTTCAGTGGGGGAGGGAGCAGTGAGGCAATGTCCCCTTCATGGACCACAGACTGGGATATGGGGGACATGTAGGGAGCAAGCAGTGGCTCAGTCCCCAGGAGGGCAGGAAGCAACAGGACATTTCTCATGCATCCTCCAGACTGGAGTGGTGTCCCTCAGTCTGAGGGATGCATGGGGAGCATTTTCCAGCTACCCGATTCCTCCCAGCTCCAGGAGGAGTCTTGGGAAGACTTCCTTGTCACAGGAAGGCTTGGAGGGGAGGCAACAGCAACTCAGCTCTTGTGGGGAAAATGCCTCTCACCCCAGATTGGAGTCCAAGGGGAAGTTGATGCTTGACTTTTCCCAATTATGGAGGAGTCAAGCATATAGGCTTTCACTGTAGTGATAGATCCTCCAGGATAAAACCTGGAAGATCTCTCCAGTGAGAGAGTTGCTTTCTCCCAAATGGGGAATGTTTCCTCCAGGAGAAGCTGACTGAACACCTATATGCTGGCAATTTTTGCCAAAGTGGTGATTCTCTTGGTAGGATTGCGTAATGCCTCTAGATGGCCCTCATCTTCATCCTCCTGTTTCTCTGGCTGCACTTCTTAGTCTCTTTAATCATATCTTGCCAAAAGTAATGGATTCTCCATTTCTGGACTGCATGCCTTTCAGGAAAAATCTACTGTAGTCAAATGCAGGTTTGAGGGCTCTATTAAAAAATAAGTAATGGAATTTAAGGAATTTATGATATAGAGGAGATCTGACTATACAGTCTAATGCTTCAATCTGGACTTAAGCTCCACTTCATTTTTTTACAAAAAGACTATGCTTATTAACAGTCTATCACCAGGCTTCTACCATACCTCATCAGAACTTAGACAGTTAGTGTTCCTCTCAGTGGAATAGGCTATTTTGGTAAACTGGATCTTTACCAAAGCACTTACCAATTTAAGAATTCAAAGCAAATGCTGAAGTTCAGGGTGACACCTTCGTTCATCCATAGGTAGTAAATTAGGTGCTACATCTTATGAACACAATACAAAGCTTCCATCAATTCAGCAGATACAGGAACAAACCCAGTATTTCATGCATAACGTAAAAGTAATATCAAAACTCAAAAGTGGGGCAAAACTTTAGTTCTTGAAATTAAAGACTGCCTCTTCAAATATATAGTTTCTATATACAGTTAGTAATAGATTAATCAAGAAAATGTAATATTACTTGCCAATATAAACTCGTTATCTAAATCCTAACACACTAACAAGGTAAGATAGTCTTACTTCTTTTCCAAAAGGTACATTTTTGGTAAAACAGTTTCTATTTCATCTTTAAAAATGTAATTTGGCAGTTTGTTCTATACATGTCCAAAGTAAAACCAGAATAAATTTATGGTTTATATTTAGGTAATGTTTACTTTCAAAATCAGAAATTACTGGCATTTCTTGTAAAATGTTCAGGTCCAGTCAAAAGTTTGGGAAGGTCATACCTTTCCTTGTAAAATATATATTTCTTTTTAAAACAAATATAATTTAAGTGCCTACATGATGCATTGTATTTTTAAATGTTGAAATATACTAATTCATAACATGGATTTCATCATGTTATATGCAATATATGTGAAACATTGAAATATGCATTCAATATAAAATATGATATAAAATTGTTATTGCCATTTTGGTTTGGCCTTATTATCCACTACAGATGGAATTTTCAAATGTTCTCAGAGTTCAAATATGCTCCATTTTATTTCATCATTTACAATTTTATTCCAAAAATAGTGAAATAACAGTTCATGATGTTACCTGAGCCATAATCAGTAGAAATATTTACTGAAGCTTAGAGAAAAGAAGAAAAATCTGTAATTTATTCTTCTTCAGAATTAGACATTTTGAATTTTCAGATATTCCAGATTACTTTCATATGCCACTAATAAAAAATGCATTAGTCATATGATTTACAAAATCTTCCTTCGGGATTAAATCAGGACTTAAAAAAAATATACATTGGCCAAATTATATTGCACTTCTGGATGCATAGTATGTTGTTTTTTCCAGGGTTTCCATAGATGTGGCCTACAAAGAGGAAAAAATGGTCTTATACTTTTGCTTTTTATGAGACATAAAGGGAGCCTAAAGAAGTTGTGTTGTGAAATACATTTTTTTAAATTACTTTTTGGGCCTGGGACTCCTTATGTTTACATCAGAAATTTCAGGTCCTGCTATCCTGGATGATTCTGGTAACTGGGAAGCTTTGAAAAATGTGAAAGAGTAAGGGTGTTGTTATACAATAATTTTGGGCAACTTCTAGAGCTCTTAATCCCTGGATTGTCCACACATTAACAGCTCAAAGTTACACCACTCTAGGGCAGGATTATCTCTGACCTGTACTACCTATTTCCTGTTCTATTAAGGTGTGCCACTCTCCACAGATATGCTGCCCAAACTGAAGTGCTTCAGTATCCCAGGATTTCTCATGTGGTAGAGCAGGGATAGAAGCCTGTCCCACATGGCATCGGGCTGCTCCCGGGAGGGCTGCAGTGGGGCTCAGGGCACAAAGCCCAGGCCATAATGGCAGCTGCCTCTGCCATGCGCAGATGGGGGGCATGCGCTCCCCAGGGCCTCTGCCATGGTGTGCACAGTGGCAGGAGCCCTCCCCCACCGCATCCCCGGACGAGCCACCCAGGCTCGATCCTCCTGCCACCCACCCGGCCGGGGCCCAGTTCAACTTAAGCCTGCTCCTGCCTCCGTGGCATTCTGTTTTGTCCCTCACCACAGGGGCCTTGATATGGTCTGTACCCCTTCCTTCCCCCATGGATTGACCTGCTGGGCTGGGGGTGGGGTGCAGGTACACGTGCACTCAGCCCCCCAACCCCAGCCTCAGATTGATTCCAAGAGACTGAGATCTACTGGCTGATCGGGATCAACCAGTTGGTGACCACTGTTTTAGACAAAGGATGTGACTGCTCCAAACTCCAAGCTAGCAATAACATCAATCAACATTTGTGTAGCTGACAATGTAAGATGTAACAAGGTCGTAAGGCAGTGGTTCCCAAGCTGTAGTACGTGTACCACCAGTGGTACACAGATGACCTGTGACTGGTACACAGAAGGCTGGGGGTAGGGGTGTGCACACACACAGATGCCCAGCTGCAGCCTGCTGCATACAGCCAGGAATGCAGCATGGCTGCATGTGGAGCAGCACCCAACAGGTAAGTATGTTGCGGGGAAGTGGCATGGGGGAAGGAAGAGGAAGGCAGATCAAGGCCCCCATGGCAAGGGAGGGAGTAGGGCAGAAGCAGGGGCAGGAGCTGGGGTAAATGGGGCCCCAGGGTGGGTGGTGGGATGGCTGGAGCTCAGGTAGCTGGTCCAGGGGTATGGGGTGGCTCCTGCTGCTGCACACACCCCAGGGGAGGCATGGGGGGCACATGACCCCCAGATTTGTGTGTAGGATGGAGGTGGGCTGCCCACTGCATGCTGGGGTCTGTGCCATGCTGCCACTGCCTCCAGAGCTGCATGCAATGCCATACGCCTGTGTAACAGGGGGCCTTACTCCCAAGTCACAGCCTCCCCAGCCCTGCTGCTGGCCCTCACTCCTGATCCACGGTACACCTCATCCTGCCAAGGTGTGCAGGGACCCCCCTTCCCCAGGGCTCCAAACACACACTCACAGCCCCCCACCAGACATCTGAATACTGTGCTCTGTCAAGCAAGCTCACCTCTCCCACTAAAGACATCCCCAAAAGCATCTCTGGATGGGCAAGTTTATAGTGGGTTTTTTTCCCCGTTTACAATTGTTTTATATGGCTACCGTAACTGAGAACACTGTTTTATGATTACTAAAAATTTTGATGTTGTTTTAATACATAGTCTATTACCTATGTGTATGAAAAATTTGCATGTGGTACTTAAGGCTGTATCATTTTAAATTAGTGGTTCGCAATCTGTCAGTGTTTGGGAACCGCTGCCCTAAGGAAAATAACTGAAAGAAAAGTTTTTTCCAGATGTTATTGATACTGCATTCTAATTATTACATTGCATTATTACATCCTAATAAACCTCTACCTAGTTTCTATAAAGTGAAGTTTTCAGAGGTTTATAACTAGGTCAAATTTGGGTGCTTTTAAAAAAAATGATTAAAGCAGTCAGCAAAAGATTCATTTTGACAACAGAGGTACCCTTCTGACAAAGGTCAAATGCCTGCTCCAAAGCACAGATTTGCTAGGGCTTGTCAATAAAACTGTAAGATTTTTTGGCATAAGGAAAACAATACATTTTCCCCTCATGCTTTCCAAAATGGTGGAAACGTTTTAAACTTTCCATAAAGCAAACAAACCAAGAACAATGATAACAAGCAAAACAAATATTGAGGTAGACAACTGGTAGATAATTTCAGTCCAAATAATTAAAGAGCGCAACATTATAAGCAGCTAAAAGCAGGGTTTTAAAAACAGAGTTGAACAACTTTAACTTAGGCATTGCTATCAGCTCTACTTACAATAAATTCTTGCTTCTTTAATCCTTTAATGTTTCTTTTGCATTTATAATAGTGCATTAGCTTACGCATATATAGCTCAGGCACTCAGATCAGTGTTTATCTGCTCATCTTGGCCCAGATTTTCAGTTCTGATCCCACAGGTTTTTTCCTGCTTCATCAGTGCAAAGAAGGCAAAAAGTTGCCTGCAGAGGCAGCTGAAAGTTACTCCTCTCCACATATGGGGCAGAGAGGTGTTGAAAATGTACTGGTTGTAAGGTTGTCTGACCGCTGGCTGGTACAGTAGTCCCTGCCGTGCACTATTGTTGGCTACAAATGTCCAACTCGGGATCCTTAAAATTCTGGTTTATTAGGCGGATTGAAGCACTGTAATGAAGTTAAATCATAAACCTTGAGGCTGGTCCCCACACACACACACACACACACATGCACAAACACACAGTAGCAAGCTACAAGAGTCAGGTATACCTATCCCACAGGCACTGGAGCCTGCCGTTGAGGCTTCTTTCAGTGTGATGTTATCTTCCAGAAGGCGGTCGCTGGCTGGTCCTTCTGACTGGACAGGTCGGGTGCTGGTCAAGTTGGAGATCAAGAGGGCGCCGCTGAGGGTCACTTTTCACTGCTTTTTATCTGTCCTTGGCAGACTTTGGTGACTCCCCAGTTTTTAGATTTGCCCAGTCCAGGGGTCGTTGACCCTCATGGGACTTCCCCCCTCGGTGGCTACTGGATGGCGTCTGTCAGCCCCAGGGGTCGTCCACATGTATGTGCAGGTTTGGGAGTCCGTTGATGAATTTTGAATAGGGCTCTGGGAGCGGTTGATCTGGAGATATTCATCCCATACGTTGGTCCCTGGCGTTGATTAACTCAGACCACGGCTTCTAGCCCTTGAATAGTGACGTTTAGAGATTTCCCGGTTGCTACATTGTCTTCTATTGATTTCTTCCGTTGGTTGATCTGCGGTTTTCCTAGGTGTTAATTGCTGCCTGCTACTGTGTTACGCATTCAATCACTGATTCACTCGCTCTTTCAGGGGCCCGCCTGATACAGGGAAGCGGCAGTTTGACTCCTGCCCTTGTTAACATTGTTACAGTGTATAACTTACTTCTGAAACTAAACACATTTAGTTGAAAGGTGAGGAGTATAAAATATAAGCTACAAAAGTAATGCCATGGCACACAAATAGATAAAAATACCAAAATACAAGGGGAGATACAAAATGCATGCATATAAATTTTAAAACACAATTCCTTATCTTAAAGTGAAAGAAAGAGGAAGAAAGAAAAGGTAGAAGAGGAAAAACATATCCAAGGAGGGGAGAGCAACTGCAGGCAAGAGGAAAAGGGGGCTTTCTGCTACACTATAGTAGACATATGTAATTTAAGTCAAGATATGGATCAGTGGAGTAGAGCAGCCCTTTCTCACCATTCTTCCCTGGCTGCACCAGGATTAAACAGTCAAGTGGAAGAGAATTTGGAATGAAACTGAACTTGGGTTTCTAGCTTTCCAGTTTTCCAAATTTTCTGATTGGTGGCTGTGGACTGAATTAAACCTCTGTCTCTATAAAAGGCTACACAAAATGGGAGCAGCCCCATCAGATCAAAGTGAATGTGGAGTTCCACTCCAGTGACCCATTTGGAGCTTCAGAATGAGACAATAACTTTATTCAGGAATTACTCCTAACCAATAAGCTGCATTGCCCTTGACACCCCAGGAAACCATAAAGTTCTGTCATGCCTAAAACCATGGCAGACAGGTGATCTCAAATGGTCCTGCCAAAAATACAACCAGTCATACACAGTTCCATAGATTAATTAAGGATTACAACTGCTGTAGAGTTGCCTGGCTGTAAGGATAATGAAACGAGCCCACAGGGTTTTTCCACTTGCTCAGCAGGGAAAGCCAAGTACACTTCCATACTATAACTGCTGGGTGGACACTATAGCACCAGCTTCAGGAACACAGAGCAGGGAGATCACCACTGTCCTTCTGCACTGTTCCTCCTGTTGGAACCCAGGGGGAACCACCTCATTCAAATGCAAAGATTTAAAAGGAGCTTCAGGAACCAGAGCCTGGGGAGTAAAAAAGGGGGCAGGAAAAGATGGAGAAGCAGGACCAGGACAGGGGGGCACAAGGGAAACAAATTACAGTTGTACAAATTGCTAATCTGCATTTATTTTAAAATGCTGAATTGTATTTCACTTTGTGTAATATTATGAAAGTTCTCTCATAATATCAAGAGTTCTACTTTTTTGTAGTTCTCTCATAACACATACATGATAGGGCTACTGTGGAAAACGAGCGGATTTTTGTTTCAGACGGGTGTAAGAACTCACCATAAATGTTGTTTTAACAAAGATTTTGCAGGTAACAGAATTATTAATTACATTTCTTGTATGGTTATATTCTTAGGGATTTAGCACATTATGCTATTTCTGCAACCAAGACATGCATATTTCTACTGAAGTCAATGAGAATTGCTCATATTCATTGGCTCTTGAATCAAAAAATGCATTTTGAAGGATATGAATGGGTCTAGCTTTGATATAAAAAATAAAGCTGTCCAAGGTCAGCTTTGACATATGCATGTCTTTTCTTGTATGTGCGTGTTTTACTTCCAAAGAATATCTCCCTGATTTTGGAAGAAAGGGAAAGCAAGTCCTACATGCTTTGAAAGATGCAGTGACCCCAATGAAAGCATTAGGGTTTTGTGGACATGTATGATTTCATGGTCTTCAAATTTCTGATGTGTGTTATTTAAATCAAAGAGCTCTATCATGCAGCTTTCAACTAAAATTAGACAAGAATCAAACTTAAGCATATGTAACTGCTGGCAGAATGTGATTGAGTGTTTAATATTTATCATTTATGCCATTGTCCTTGAAGCAATAGTAGTAGTTATTTTAAGTAACCAATGCTCAAATACAAAGCTAAGATCAGATATAAAGAAGAAAGATTAGGGGACAACAATGTGGCTTTCGTTGTATTACATTCGTAATCCGGCATGTCTGATATAACAGGATGTGACACTAATGGAAAAAAGCAACAGGTTTAGAAATATTAGGGTGGTGATTTTTCCAAGCCTAAATGATGCTTTAAAAAAAATAATACTTAGAATAATATTGTTAAAAAAAAAATCAACCTTTCTTGAGATTAAACTCTATTGTATGAGGTAAGGTATAATAGATGTGAAATAATTAGAAAAGTTCAGCAACAGCAAATAGGAGTTTTACCTACCAGTAAAAAAGAATAAAAGATTCGACCTCTTCAACAGATTGAATAGCAAATACAAAGATTCTAGTCACCTGGCTATATTTAACGCATGTGACTAGTTTCCCTACTTAATAACAATATCTGATATTCAAAATACTATTGTGAAATAGGGATAAGTCAATAACTAGATAAAAAATTAAAGGGTCAATAGTGTTTTGTCTGAAACACTGATTTCCTACAAACAAAAGCTAATCTTTGAGAAAATTATAATTATAATGGTGCAATACCAGCATAACCATTAAAAACAGAGACATTACCTTCTGTGTACACAAGTGTAACTGAAAATAGAATATCACCTTTACAAGTTCCCTTTTCCTTCATTTTGAATATCAAACACTTTTACATAAAATTCTGAAAAAATATGAAACAATGCCAAACTCATATTTCAAACCCCAAATACGTATTAATAGACTAACTGTCAGGGTACTAAGGAGTTAACATGAGAAAATAAGGAGTATCCAATATATCTGACTGGTTTAGAAAAATAAAGAACATCTGAGTATCAAAAAGCACTGCTAACCTCCCAGTTTGGCAAATAATTATGCACGATTACCATATTTTCTTCAATCCAAGATAAGGTCTGTCCCACCCACCCACATATTTTCCCATTTAACACAGGAGGGGAAATGCCCCTCAGTCTGGATATGAGACAGCTGAAGCTGCAGCTCCAACTCTGGCCCCGATTTAGGGTTGGAGTCAGAACTGCTGCAGATGCCAGGCCCCTGCAGCCTCTGCCACCACTTACCCTCCAGCCCCAGCCTGCTCTAGCGCAGAGCACAGAGTCCAACCACAAAGCCCCAGGCTGGGGTTGGAACTGTGGCCACTATAAGCACTGCTGCATGGCTCAGCAGGGGTCAGAGAGACTATGTATTCCATGCCCCAGGTCACAGCAGGGTTGGAACTGCAGATGGTAAATGGCAGTGGCAAGTGGGATGGAGAGTAGAAGCGGAGGTGGGGGAGGGCAGGCCATGGGGTTGAAGGCAGCAGGGTAAGCAGATGTTGTGTGGGGCAGGCAAGAGCAGGGGCAGGTATAGGGGGCCAGGCACAGAGGGAAAGGAGGGTCAAGTGGTAGGGGGGAGGCAGGCACTGTGGGAAAGGGGCTGGGCCCAGGGTGCACAGGCACTGGAGACAGGGGGGATACAGGCTGCAAGGAGATCAAATGCTGAGAGGGACAGACAGCAGGAGCCAGCCACTTTACTCCCTTACCGCCTGCTCCCATGTTGCTGCAGCTGCTTGCCCAGCAGCAGTGGTGGGGGCACAAATTTGAGACAACCCTGCAAAATCAGATTATATACATTAAAAATTATAACAAATTGATAAATTTTCCGTGTACAGAAGCTATTTATTGGGGGGTTGTCTTATATTCAATGTCATCTTTGATTAGCGTAAATATAGTAATTTTAAGCAAAAGTCAATGGGATGACCAGTTCTTTGAACAAAGAGTCATCTCTTTGTTGTGTGATTACACAATGGACCCTGATCATTAACAAGGCTGTGATGGGATATAACAGCACAAGTAATAATACTACATGCATGCTTACAGTAAATGTTTGTATAGATAAGGCCTCCTACTGTAGTTGCTGCTCTTATTCTAGAGTTATTCATCTCTTCAGTGTCATTATATCAGAGGAAAACTGGGCATATTGTCTTTTGGATTCAGTTGCCAACAGAAATGTTGTGGCATATTTGTTCCTATATTTATGTATTTTTCACACTTTATAAATATAACCATAATATACATACATTTAGAATCCAGGCAAACAATATCTATGATTCCAAGGCTGTACATCTACATTCAGGAAAATGCTGTGGATTCCTTTCAATTTTTATTCTGCTTTTAACTATTTCAAAGAAAAAGTACTTAATTATTTTGCAAATACCATGAAAAACTGTTAATCTCTAATAAACAGCACATCGTTAAACACAAAATACCATGGAACAGAATTTCCCAGGAAAATATCCTGATAACATTTTAATTATTTTTTCTAAAGTGCACACTGGTACTTTTAAGTAGTCACAAGATCCAATGGATCTTCTATATCAGGTTTATATATATCATTATCAAAAAATTTAAAAATACAAAGCTTTAATTTGTAACTAAAAACTCAAGGCCTGATTTTTAGATAGCACTTTGGAGCTGTATTTGGTAAGCTAAAAAGAATATTTGAAGATGTTTGTGCCCACATCATTCTGGTACCATCAAAACAACATCTTTATTCCTTGTTTTCAATACTTGTTTTCAAAAATGATCCTTAAATGTTCCCTATGTGCATAAAGTGTAATGTGTTTTAATTTCTTCATGGATTGAATTTTCTGCCAAACTGCTTCAGAAATTTAACCCACTCTTATTTTTCAAAATCTCAGAATGGATGTTTTTTCCTTAGTCACTCATCAGTGACCTTTCATCTTTTTCTACATTTCCTGTTTTTTTCTGCTCTTTCTCTTCCTCAGAGACATACTTTATGCCTTCATTATCATTTGTATTGGAAAAGTGTCTAGACGATTTAGTCCTTCAATTAAGTAACCTAAATTTTTAAAAAAATCATTGTATAAATATGTAATTACATATTTAAATATAAAACCCAGAAAAAATTGGGCTAATTTTAAAAAGTCTATTTTTACGTATTTTGCATATGTGATATTTGCATATGATAACTATGCAGAAACAAATACTGTATTTTTGCATCTACCAGGTATGTGTGTATGTACATGTATCTGTATATGTTTATATAGCCATATATCCAGCTGTGCATCTAAAAACAGAGGCCAGGTTTTCAAAACCTTATTAAATTTACACTATGAGAATTCCTCCAAAATGCTTATTCTCATTTTAAGGGGTGATGGTCGTCAAAATGCATGGGAGGACGCACTGAGCATCTGAGTCTTTTGACCAAGTTTCCAATAATGAGGAACTTTCACCAAGATTGGGTGAATTAATAGAACTGCTTTCATACCATAATCAAGTTACCTCACCCCTGACATCTTATGTTCAAACTACAAGAGTTCACAAAAGCCAATGCGCTCCTTTAGCTTAATCCTAATATTCACCAAGACAAAATTATTCTGAAGTGTATGCTAAGGATATCTGTATTAAGAAGATCTAAGATTTGGTCTTTTTTAAGATATGTAAGTTTGCCCTAGTGTCTGTTCTGTAAAATTAACTATGCAGCAATGGTTGCCCATCTATATAAACATACAGTTGAGCCCTCAGGCCAAATTCTGTTCTTATTCAACTCCAGTGTAAATCAAAATTAACTCCACTGACTTGTGTTAACGAGACCAGAATTTTAACCAGGCTGTGAATACTCCTTAAATCAGTCATTGGCAATTGAGTCTGTAAAACAATCTTATTCTCGTTAATTAAAAATCAATTCTATATATAGGATGTGAATACTTGAGGGAGAGTTACCATAAATGAAAGATTCAACTAATTTTAAAACGATCAGATGGATGAAATATATGTTGAGGAAATGTTTCATTCCAACATGTCAAATTGCTTTTCATACTATTATTTTGTAAACTGCTTCTTGATACAAATGGGAAGGGTGTGATATAAACAAACTATGCACTCACATTGGTTTGAAATCACAGGTTGCAATTGTATACCACAACTGGCATACAATTTGTATTGGTGTACAATACAATGTAAATCACAAGATCATCTATTTAAAACATGAAAAATACTTAGCAGTGAATTAGTATGTTTATTATTACAGCACCTTCAACTTTGGAAACAAATGCTGGCCTGATACTGTAAGTGCAAATACATGTCTAAATTAGGTTTGAAAATAAGTACTCCTGAGAGAGACTGATTTGTACATGTGAAGCTTGAAACCTTTGGTTTATAAGCTTTCCTTTTTTCTCATTCTTGTGTTTTGTGATCATAAGGTTAGCTGCATTTGCAGGTGAACTCTCTCTCTCAACTCTCCTTTGTGGCAGACTTCCTTCCTTGCAAAGTTATCACTGTAAATGTGAAATGCTGACTCATGAGCCTGAGGTCACTGGAAACTGGGTGGTGTAGAAGTGGATGTTACATGATCTTGAGCTCTTCTACTGTTGTGATAGCCCTCTGAACTGTCCCTAGTTCAGGATCCTGGGCTGCAAGCAGTGCCCAAAAAACAGCAGCAGGAGAACTCCAGTGCTTCTCCCTCTATCCCCCAGTGGTCTCATCTGCCTCACTTGAACAAATTTTAAAAGGTAACTTGCAAGCAAGCAAAATTGCACATCTGCCCAGGCTTACTCATTTGGAGACTCCCTCAGAAGGGACTCAATTTGCAGCTATTGCGCAAGCCACTCTCTTGACAGAGCCTGGGGTGGGGGGAAAGGATTTCAAATCTGTTTTCTGAAAGTCTTCTTGCTGAGCCAATCCTGGATGGTCCCAGAGCCAGTCCTCAATCCTAGACTACCCTGGGGCCAATCCCAGACTCTGCCAGGGCCAGCCCTGGACTACCTGGGGACAGGCCCGGACAGAACCGACCCTAAGGGTGTGCGGGGCCTGGGGCATATCCGCCTGTGCAGGGGCGGGACATGGCGAGAGGCCGGAGTGCAGAGCTAGTGGCACATGGTGGCCACGCAGAGTGGTGGTGGCCTCGGCACGTGCCAATGGCACTGCCCACAGGGCCTGTACAGCACGGGTCACGGGGCCCCCCCAAAGTGTGGAGCCTGGGGCGGTCGCCCCAATTCCCGAGCCACTCCAATCCAGGGTCAGTCCTTAATCCTGGACTACCTAGGGATAATCCTGGACTCCAAAACCAATCCCCGACTGTGCCAGGGCTAATCCTGGACTACCCAAGGCCAGCCCTAGAGTCAATCCCTGGCCCAGTCCTCTAACCTGGACTACCTGGGGCCAATCCTCAACCCCGGAGTGTCCCGGGGCCAATCCTGGATGATTCCTGGGCCAATCCCGGACTATCCCAAACCATTCCCCGGCCCCAGGGAGCGGGAGGCAGGCAAGCGCCCGCCGCCCGGCCCCGACCCTCAGGGCCCTACGGCAGGCGCAGCGTC
>NW_005842276.1:611870-619817 GCF_000455745.1 Alligator sinensis
GCCGCGCCGCCCGCCTGGGCTGAGGGAAGGCGCCGCGCCTCCTCGCTTTGTGCGCGCGGGGTGGGTGGGGGCCCAGCTGCGTGTCCCTCCCGGCTCCCTCCCACCCGCGCCTGGGGCGAGCTTTGCCCTTTCCCTTTCCCCCCCCCTCCCCGGTTTTGTCTGTCTTTCTTGGTCGCTTGTGCTGCGTGTGGGTTTCAGGACTGGGAGGCATTGGCACTGGCTGCCCAGAGAGGCTGTGGCATCTCCATCCTTGGAGGTTTTTAAGACAAAGCCTTGGTGGGGATGATGCGGCGAGGTCTGGTCCTGCTTGGAGGAGGGGAGTGGGGGGGTGGGATTGATGTCCCTTCCAGCCCTCGTGTGACGGGTTCAGGCCTTGGTTGACCCGGGAGCCGAGGGCAGCTCTCTGTAAAAGCATCCTGTTCTGTCCCAGCAGTGCTGGAAAAGGCAGCCATCAGGGAAATGCATTTTTCCAGTCCTCTGTAGCCTGGTGTCCCTGCTTTCCTCCGGTAATGCATCTGTGCTCCCCTCTGTTCTCGTGGCGACTTGTATCTGAGAGGCAAGGCATCTCTGTAGGACCGTGCCTTTTCTCGGACCAGCCGCCTGGTTGAGATAGTTAGACGAGCTTTCGAAGGCAAGAGATCTCGTAATGTGGATGTTCATCGGGGGCGCGGTGACTTACAGGTTTACGTTTGCAGTAGTTGCCCTTCATGGAGCCTGCTTGTTTTTGAAAAAAATCAGATGGAGAAAGCGTAGGCCCTCAGTCTTGTGGAGACATGTACTTGACTTTGCACCTTGTGAGTAGTCATCTATTGATGCATGGTCCGTCGAGTTCTGCACGGGAGTGAATACCAGCAGGCTGGGGGCTATAGGCTGTACACCTTAGGCAACAAGTGCATACCGTTGTATTTATTTCGGTAATTCCAACTCCACGTGTTTTGTGACCAGGGATATGGACCATTTTGCTTTGTTTGGGTAGAGTAGAATATTATTCTAGAGAGCGATTTATTCAAATATACCATGCTAATTAAATATTAGGCAAGGTGTCCTTTTTAGGGTACTACTCCCCCAAATTCTGTAACGTTAACATAGCGCTTTTTCATAAATTCTTCACATTTTGTAAATTTCAAAAACAACTCCTTTAGTTAACAGTATAACTTGGACCTCAGTCTTGCAAAAGCTTAAGCATATGTGTAACTTCATTTAAAAGTAGGGTCCAATGAGTCCACATTCACAAAACTAAGCAGGGATGTTAAGTTTTGCAGAGTCAGGGCCTTAGTACTTAGTACTAACGAGACAGTATTTGCAACATGAATGAAGTATAATACACAGATCAGAAGGGATTATTTTTCTCCCCAAAGCAAAAGACTACAGTAAACACGTTTACAAAAGGGGAAAAATAAAAGCCTGGGATAAAAGGCAGAAACTGATTGTTATGCGTCTTTGGTTGTTGGTTTTCATAACTTTCCATCAATTTAGGCCCAAATCCTGCTTTCACAGTCCCTTCAGCGGGAACACTTAAATACCTTTAATTCGTATTTCTTATTATAAAGTAGAATTTATTCAATTATTTTTGCATAGTATTTTCTACCAAAATGGGATTTTGGCTTCTAGGGGAAAAATGTGTGTGTAAAAATATATATTTGAACTGTCAGATTATTTTATGTATTGTATATAGCTAGTGTAACTATAATAATTTGAGAGAAATCCAAAGTGGGGGGGAAATGCCCCCCCAACCCCACAGCTCCCAGGAGCGGGACCATGCAGGACAGCATGGTGTGTACACACACCCACACCCAGCAAAGAGCAAAGTATTCTCTTTCATCTTTGTTCCCTATTTGGATTGACTCCTGTGCGCTGTACTTCCATAATTTGAACACAGTTGAAACAAGCCATTTTATGTCAAGAATTTAAAAATTGGTATCAGTGCCAAAACAAACAGTGTACTATAAGAACAGTAGATTATTTTATTGACTGGGCTGAAACAAGTAACAATGTCATAGTTGTGAAAAGTGCCAAACTATCAACACTGGAGACTTAATTCACAGAGCACATTCAGCAACAACAAAAAGTTTCTCTCACTACTTTGTCAGTATGATTTCTTTCTTGTGTTGAAGGTGCCATCTCTCAGTGTGAGAAGGAAAGCCATTTTTCATGTTCAAAGTTTCACATTTTTGACATCTAAATATCAACAAGGGTGCTGGTTTGCAGTGATCTTTTTATCAAGTGGCAATCTCTCTCTCTCTGCATATGCATATATTTGTATGTTTATATGCAAACCATTTCACAATTAGCATATGGTAACTACTGTGCTGAGCTGGAGCTAAACCAGTGATTTAAATCTGAAAGGTTCCAGTTGCCACCTTTGAAAGCAAATCTGGACAAGTTTACATGTATATCTTAAATTTTGCAAAGGATAAAAGATACCGGCCACATAAAAATACCATCAGCTAACTGTAGGACACATATTTACTATATTAGACAAATTATTAATGGAGATAGCCACAATATTAAGGATTAGATCCTGTAAAGGTACTGGCATGACAAAAGCACAAGCTAGTATGTGAGTTGTTCCATGGGAAATAGTGGGTTGTGTTAAACAAGTGCACAACTCCTTGCAAGATTAGGAGGCTAAGACATTAGTAACAGGAGGAAGGAAATTTGTTTATGTACAGATTCTTATTCCATTAAAAAAACTCTATTCTCTCCTTGCAACTCATGTATGCATTAAAAATGTAGACAAAAGCATAACTTAAACTGACATGATGTTGGAGAAACTCAGGACTTTGAAGCAATCCTTAAATAACAGTTCCCCCAGCCATCTTTTTAGACAAAAGACTAAATAGATAGCTAAGTCTTTCAGCATGCCCTCAAGGTCAGCAAACTGAGTCTCAGAAAGCTGAGGGGAAGTGAGTTCCAAAGTCAAGGGCCCTTCTCTAAGGACTCCAGCCTTCTCCTGTACTGTGGTAGGAATCTGCAGGAACAGTGCTTCAGCAAATCTCTGCTGCTAGGCTTGAGGATGAGGTTTTGTTCTGATTTGTTTTTCTTGACTGAAGTAGTAATATGTAGTGTTACAGGATATGGTTAGAGAGTGCAGGGGAAGTAGTGACCGCTAGAACCTCAGACTAATATTATCTGTTTTTCCACTCTTGAATACTGAGAGATGCTACACAGGAAATTAGATAATAATTTTTCCCACTGTGGTGCTGTTTTCTGTTTGCATTTTGAGTATGCTGACGTTTTGGTGGCTTTGTGATTCTTGCTGTGCATCAGTTAATATTTGCTTCACATGTTTTAGACCAGTGATTCTCAATCAGGGTGCTGGGATACTTTGGGGTTCTGACAGGTCCTTTGACGGGTGATGGGAGGTGTGAGGAGATAAGCAAATAAGTTAAGTCTGGCTCAGGTTTGTCCCTGCCTGGATGATACAGTTCCCCCCACCCTTACTGCCCAGACCCTGCATAAGGCGGTAAGCACTAATATATAAATAGGGTTCCACTCAATTCAGAAAAGGTATGGAGGGGTGCTTTGAGTCCAGTGAGAGGTGCCTCAAATCCAGAAAGGTTGAGAACCACAGTTTTAGATTAAAACAAACGGTTAATATCTCAACTGTATAAAATTTGTATACTAACCTTTCTCCTGAAAGTAAATGATTCCTCGAGAAAATAATTGGTAGTTGGGACAAACATTTTTATGGATAAAATTTCATCTGCATTGAAATAGTGTTTTTACATCAGAGGTTTAGAGAACGTGGGGGAAAAAATAAACAGCTCTCTCCTCATGCACACATCTGTGCCTTACTTATGTGAGAAGCCTCTGTGATAATGTGAATGTTCAGATGAATAAAGCTGGTTGTTGTGAAAACTTTGCAGATCAAAACCATAGGTTGTTTCTGAGGAAATTTGAGGATCGTTTCTATGCATCAGTTAGATTTGTAAGGTTATCTTATAGCCATTTTGGAGACCATAATCTCCTATAGTTACTTCCTCTCTTTGCAAGTTTAAAACAATTCCCAATCTTCTTGATGTATTTATACTTTCTGTGAGCATGTAAAAGTAAATATGATCTGTAATCTAATCTACATTATAAAATAGGTAGATGTTTTTATAGGAATGGGATACATGGGGTAAAGGAACAGAGCTGCTGATGCAGTTGTACTTTATTCAGACAGTTGTTTCTGCTAAGTGCATGGGATTCTTAGCTTTTTGAGGAAGAAATACATGATTTGTGCTTACTGCTGAAATTTAAGCCCTATTTAATATGATGTAATTCAGATTGTAAAAACAGACCCAGTTGCTGGTTGATAGATATTTAAAGTGTGATTAGATGATAGCATGAAAACCTTGCCTACCACAATGGCGTATCATTAGAAATGTTTTGATCTGCAGCCTGGAATAGAATTACCAAAGAAAACAGATGAATACCTAACAGTCCTTATTATAATAAGCTGTTGTCAACATGCTTGAAGAACAAAAATGAAGCAAGTAATAGTTGTTCTTAGCATTTGACTTAAGCAAGAAAAATAGGGATGGGCCATTGTGTTTTGCATTTTCCCTCCTAACAAATATATTTTCCTAGGAATTGGAGTCAAGAATTTAATTCAAATCCTGTACTTTTTTTTTTTTTTTTTACCACCTCGCAATCTCTCTCCTGCTTAAAGTCTCAAAAGTGTCTATACTAACCTTAAATCTTGGCACCTCTTTACTGCTATGCAAACATAAACAATAATATCAAATACAACATATGTGCGTGGAAAGTTAGTATAAGAGGTAGCTACTTTATATTATCTGATATTGTTGTTTGAAATATATTTTGTTCAGGAATTAATTTAGAATCAGCACTTAGAAAAAAAGTTTGTGGACATGAAAGCATTTGTTCTTTTCTACCAAAATTTGTCTAGCCATGGTAAGTTAATATTTTAAGCATTTATATCATTAACATTTTTTTTCAATATTTTGTAGACCACTTGGCTACAACTACCATAAGGCTTAGTAGGTAGACAAAACTTAACAGAAATGTTGTATATTAATTTCTGTGGTGCCGTCTTTCAGCAGGGCCTGAAAATATCTTTTTCCTATACTCAAGAGAAGGTATTGTAGTGATAGGTGCTTTAAGTAGAATAAATCAAACCTTCCCATTTTTTTTTTAAATGTTCAATATTTATTCCACTTACCAGTAGAAATTGGGTCATTTTAGCAGTGCCTGTACATGAAAAGAGAAACTCTTGACACCAGAACATGAGTTTTAAACATTTTCATTAGCTTGGCTGAGAGAGGAAGTAAGTAAAATAAAAACAGTAACTTTGTTTTAAAAAATTGTAACAAATACATAATTGTAATGTAACATGCATAATTTCCAACTGAGCTGTTTTTACTGCCATCTTGCCTCTCCCTTCTCACTTTAATTCTGATATTAAGGCAACTAGTGTATTCATGAAAGCTCTAAGTTAAGAAGTAATGCTTTATAGTATTTGAGAGTTAGCATTCCAGGCATTTCTGAACTTTACAGTATTAACTCAGGCTGTGTTTATTTCTATAGATAGTGGCCCCTAAAATCGGGTCAGACTTCAGCAATGGTGTGATCTGAGGAAGAGAAATGTATGGTGTTAAGGTATAACACTACAGCTGATGAGGGTTTTACAGCTTCTAGTGTTTTCATTGGTCCGTAGCAGTAACATTTATAATTAGCTCTGGTTCAAGAGGTCGAAATGTTCTGTAGTTTGTCAGAATGAGCAGGTTCATTTTAGCAGTGCAGTGAGCCCACAGACAAGTATAGCAAATGGATTTGCCCGCAGATTATTTAATAGAAGAGCTGCACAGTGAGGGAGACTCTATATGGATGTTTAGTTTGTAATCTAAAATGAGAGCTTGAGAACTTTGGACAGAGTACATCCCCCTCTCTGCAGTGTCTAATGCATGGTTGCTGATACCAAAACAATAAGTTATGCACACTGGTTTACATTTTTGTTTTAAGGAACCCCCCCCCCATATCCCGTCCTCCCCCTTGGCCCTAGTTCGGCTACTGCACACACAACTTTGCCATCTGCAGTTGCCTTTAGGCAAGTTTTTGCCCCTTGCCTCTGGTCCTGTATCACCATGGCAGACGATGGTTTTGGTTCTGTTACTGTCCATTTTGAATGCATGTGATTTGGTATTTTGGTATCTATAGTACCCTGGAATTCTCCATGTGCTTACATGGTTCTGGAATGTGCAGTACTTGGGGCTTTGGAAATTGGGCCTTTGGAAGAAGAATTTGAAGCAGATGTAGGCTGATATCCTGCAAACAAAAGGTAGGGATAATGTTGGACTGAACTAGTCTTGCAACCCAGAGTTAAATACTTATTTGAAGGGTAAGGTCTATAATAGTTTTCATATTGCCTGAATCAATTCATCTATATCTAATTGTTAAAAAAAATAATCTTCATTCTTATTATCAAAATTCAATTTTAAGATAGACCAGGGATGGCAGCAAAATAGGGTAGAATAAAATATTTTTGAACCAGGATGATTGGTTTTGGAAGAGAAGGAAAGGAAGTGGCTCAAAACGTATAAAAACCTACTTAAAGTATGATGAAGACTAACAATTCAGTCATGAAACCCGAGACCTGTAGTATTGTATTAGGAGGGAAAATTACGTTTTTTGTAGTATACAGTAGCTCTTCTATCTAGGTTGGGAATGGTTAACTCTTGAAAAATATGGAGATGATTTACAATTTTGGAGTGTTTGTTTGGGTTTGAAATAAACTGTGGTCAAACTAATGTACAGTGGGTAGGTTTAAATCATTGACTTGAATCATGTAAATTAACAAGCAGGCAGCATTGATTTAAATAATCAATTTTAATTTTGTTTTGCATTGGTGCTTTTTAGTTATTTTACTAAAGAAAGGTTGAGTTACACTGATTGGTAAGTATTAAAATATTAATTTGCAAGTAAATACTTACACTTAATTTGGTACTAGTTTTTAACTAAAGGATGCACTTATTTAAGATTGTAAATACCTCAGTATGCATTTATTCATATTTGTTATTTTTTCATTTTTATGTTAGAAAATGGTGAAAGATACATGCCTTTACTATGTAATAAGGATGTTTTATTCCTTATTTGTATTAAGCTGCATTTTAATTTAATTAAAAATCTGGCATTAAATATATGGTGTCTGTTTGTTAGTGTTGTGCTGATTGGTAATTAAAATAATCTTCAGTGCCTTGGGTATGTGAGGAGAAAAGTATAGCAAAGCATGTTAGAAAATATTATTAATTATCTAATATTATCTGCTATCTTGAAATCTAATATTATCTGTAGATAATAGATTGAAATGGTTGTTTCTGGTTAGCATATGTTTAAAAAATTTAGACCTAGTTGACCTTAAACTTGCATCACATCATATTATTAATCATTTGAAGTAAGAAAACAAGCTTTCCCCCTTTTGAAACTCCCAATCTTTGTCCACTTTGAAAGAACTAGGCATGATACTGAACTAGTTGTAGAAAATATTTTTTCTCTGCTGAAAGAAGTGGCTACATCTGTCCAAAGTGGGTTTAGCACCATGATAGACAACGATTCAAGGTGTTTAAAATGCATTTTTCTTTTTAGAAAATCTATTTCAATACAAAAATATTATATGACTATAAGATACAGTTTAATAAAGAAACATAAGCACTTTCCAGTCTGATCTAATATATGATCAGCTAGCAGGTTCTACAAAGTTAGACCTTGCAAGCATTATATTTTTAATCATTACCATTGTGAAATATATTTAAAAATGTATACAAGATTTAATCTTGGACTGACTCATGCATATACATTTAGGGAACATATGATTTAAGTGTTTGAGTCATTTTGAGGTAAGAATTCATTTGACAGTTTAAATGCTAACATTTTATGACTGTTTATTGAGCAAAATATAGTTGATCTTGACCTGGGTTGTTTTTTTTTGGGGGGGGGGGGGGG
>NW_005842276.1:619890-633905 GCF_000455745.1 Alligator sinensis
TTAGATGGTGACAGTATAGATGAATTAAATACTAAAAGATTTTTGTTGCAAATCTATGAATGGGACAAACTTGAATTTTTGCACATGCCCCCCTACCCCCACTCCCAAAGCTTGGTTTACACAGGCAACTCATTTGTAAGTAAAATGCTTCTAGACATGATGAAAATATCACGTTTTCCCCTTTAAACTGTTTGGTATGTCAACTTAATTGCATATTTTAGCTAATTAAGCTTGAAAGGTATGGATGTGATACATTCATATGCTTCCTGCATGTTTTAGTGCCTGATCCTCTTTCTGTTAAGTCAGTTGCAAAATTCTGCTTGACTTCAGGAGGAGCTGGATTAGATTTTACACAAGAGAACCAAATTGTTTTGCTAGGTTAAGTGAAGGCAACAATATTGAAGTCAACTTCACTGAAGTATAAAATGAAAACAAAGTAGTTTTGCTTTCTTTTGCTAGTAGTGAAAATGGTTCTTTTTATCTAAAAAAGCTTGGTTAACAGCAGCTGGATCACACTGGGCTCAAAGAAACTTTCCAGTTAGCTAGTGCAGTTATGTTAGTTAAATCAGAGCTGTGAAGTTATTTTGTCTTTTTTTTTTTTCTGATTGCAGATATTTTATTGAGTCTGTTGGAATTCAAATATCCTATTTAGAATTTAAAAGAAAAAGGAAAACTGGAAACATTTTCTAAAACTACAGTCATATGTTTGGGCAATTTGTAATTTAGTAACTTTAATGGGTTTTACTTTGTTAAAATGTCCACAGTTTAAAAAAAAAAAGATTTACTTTATTTTGGGAATTATTCCAGAAACTTCATATTGTAAAACCATAGTGACCAGTACTTCAAATGTTTTCTTAGAGAACAATGAAACATTGCGTTCATACATGTGGAAAGAAATGAAGCAGAATTAAAAATTAAAGATGGACCAAATTTCTGTCTTCATACATTCCACTTTGCATTTAGATTAGTCTGTTGCAAAGCCGTATTTTTGCATTCTGCATGTATGACATCTGGTGATATTCAAAGAATATTGAAAATCAAAGTGTAGACTACTAGAATACCATGACTTTTTTTTTTTGCATTATTATACTTTTTCATGGATAGGTTTCTCTAAAGCTCAGGGATAGTAAATGATACATTTGAGCAGGGGGGTGAACTAGCCAACTCTTGATGTGCCTTTCAAGCATGTGACTCTTAGAAAAATTAGAGCAATGTGACAAGGTTTATTTAATCTCCTGGAAGGAATTATTAATGCCAGGTGTTTTGTACTTTAAGTGCTGTATGATTTTATTCTTTCTTTGTCATATTCATGAAAGGGAGAAGGGTCAAGTCCCTAATGATCATTTGACAGTTTTGAATTTTAAAGAGTATTTAAAACAGTTAATTTGAGTAATGTGTATCTAAATTTCATGGGCAGTTGTCAGCTAGAAGAATAAAGATTTGCAAAGTTCTCAGCTGACCACCTGTAGTTATGTAGAAATCCTAGAAAACATTAGGGGTGTGCAAAACAAGCTGTATTCGATTCAGATTCAGGCCGAATCAGGGACAGTGATTCGATTCGTTGATCACTGTCCCAATTCGATTTGACTGAATCTGAAGATTTGATGCTGATTCAGAGGATCAGTGATTCGGCCATAGACACAGCTTTGAATGTTTTTTCTATATACCTTGAGGTACCAGGCGCAGCTTGTGAACACTGTAATGCTGGGGCAGATGGAGTGTCCCACAGAAGCGCAGGGGGGTGCCCCATGTGTTCAGCGGCAAACCCAGTGGTGGACTAGAAGTGCTTCTGGTTCACTTCTGTGTCTGCTGCTGAGTGCGCTGGGTATCCCCCCGTGCTCCCATCTGACACTCCATCCGCTCCAGCATCTCAGCATTCATGAGCCGCCTCGTACCTTGAGGTATGTAGAAAAAACACTTGAGCTGTGTCTATGTCCGAATCATCGTATCTTTCCAGATCTCTCCGAATCAGTTCGGAGGGTTTGAATATGATTCGGAGAGATTAAAGGGTCTCCCGATTTTGATTTGGATTTGGAGATTCAACCACCAAATCGGGCTGAGTCTCTGCTGAATTGAATCAGCGACCAAAGCTTCGCACAGCCCTAGAAAACATACCACAGAGATCTGATACATTTTTGCTGCCATTAAATTGTAGCTTGCTAAGAGTAAAAGGGGAAAAACAGGAGTTCCTTAAAATATTTAGTCTCGGCTACTAAATTTACAGACAAGACGCAGAAGAGATTTTTACGATTAGTCATAGTTAGGAAGTGCATTGAACCTTCAACTTCTCCCCGGAAACATTCTGTACTTGTATCATCTTCCATTAGCTTCATCTATTGAGAGAGTCACTGGTTTTTAGAAACTCTTGCTGAAACTTCTTTGTGACTAAAGCACATTGTCAATCAGCCCAATCCTCTCGATGCCAGCCAACTGTCCTCTTAATGCAGTGATTCAATTGAATGAATAGAGCTCCTGCTTTAAGGAAACAATTGGCTACCAGAAAGAGTGCCAGCTTGATTTAACTTTGCACAAGTGTGAAAGAGTTTTTAAATGGATACTGTCAACTGGTGTTGGCTTAGAGTTTCAGCTGTTTGAAAATTGTTATACTTTTGACCTGGAAATATACCCAAATGTATGTATGTAATATTTTATACTCAACAACTCTGTTGACAAGAAAGTTAAAATCCAAGAAACTATAGCTAGGCAATGTCCCTTGGGCAAACAGAACTGTATTAAATGTGTTCTGGCCAAATGTGCATGACGACTTTTAAAATGGTTGTTTTTTGGCTCTGGTGGAGAAATTGGTGAAGAAAATAGTGGATTTGTGTTTTAAGTTGTTTCTTCATTTTTCCCCAATGTCACAGCATGTGCTTAAATCACTTAGATGTATAGTATAAGTTTGTTCTACTATAATTTCTATATATATATATATATATGGCAACCAATATATGTAGAACTTGAAATATTTAACCAAATGCCTAATGAAGCATACAGTATTCTATAATTACTTATGACCAGTAGGAATGCTGAAATTAAGATGATGATGGTGGTGAAATGTGACCCTTTCAATATACTTGAATTTAATGTTATCGTTTCTCACCTGCCAAGCCCCTTTTATAAACTTTGTATGGAGAGTTGAGAGGAGGAGGTGTTCTGGCTGCTTTCCTACTGTATATCTGTATGTGCACTAATAAACCCAAGAATAGTGCTCTTTCCCCCTTCAAATGGTGGTTTGAACACAAAACTTACTCCATTGAAAAGTCTGACCTTCATGGCTTCTCTTCACTACAGTCTAAAGAGAAGAAAAGATAAAAAGATGTTTGAAGAGAGGACCTGTGAGGCAGATACAGTAGTTAGGAGGCTTGTGGGGTCATCCAAAGCCACCAAGTTGGGTTGAGGAGAAAAAGTAGGGAGGCTGAAAAAAGAATAAGGAAGAGATGCAAGAAGATTGATAAGAAGGAATCTCAGAGTAAGATGACTAATTTATAGGCAGCTGTAGTCTTGCAATCAGTTCAGCTACATGCAATGGAAAGAGCTGTCTATTAAATGATGATGCATGATTACTAATTGTAACAGTTGTAAGGGTACCTGTTGGTGGATTAGAATATAAATCAAGACTAAATGTTCCTTTTTTAAGGAGGGTGCTAAGACTAGAAAATAGAGTAGAAGAAGGAATTGGAAATTGGGAAAGAATTTACTGAGACCGTTAAGCTATCAATGCATACAGCTTATGTCCCTGTGTGTATATTGACCAAAACCATGAGTTGCATATTTTTTTTTCTCAGTTTTATAGGCCCCCTGCAGACAGCAGTGGAAGGTGCTGGAGTTTTGGTAATTTCACTGCTCTTGAAAATTGAGTAGTCAGCGGTTCAAAGCTTGTGATAGTTTGTTTATGTCACATTTGAAAGGATAATTTTGCAGCAGCAGTGGTTAGAACATTTTCTTTTTTAAAAGTTTAAATTCTGTGGCAATAAATGATACAAGCTCCTTGTAAGCCTGAACAATCTATTTCTCAATTGTGAATAGGCAGGTAGATAATTCAGAATGTCATCTTATACCCTTGTAAATACTGAATGGTAATTTTCATTAGCCTGATACAGAACGTGTCATAATTATCTGAGGAGTCATGAAAACAGAACAAGACCTGAAAATGCTGTATTTGGATTTAAAGAAATGCAAAACTCTAGAACTTTTGGTTCAGAGATATGATACCTTTTATTAGACCAACTAAGAAATCGCAAAGGTATCATCTCTGAACCAAAAGTTCTAGAGTTTTGCATTTCTTTTTGTCACAGGTCAACATGGCTACCAGATACATCCCTGAGACTATTTGGATTTAAGCACATTATTCAATTGCTCTTAAAATAATACAAGAGAGATTGATAATAGAATCAAACAAAAATGACACATTGAAACCTGAAAATTAATTCTGTTCTTTTGTAAAATACAGCTCATTTTCATGTTGAAGAGGAAGGAACTGTAATGGAAACGAGACAAAATTAAATGTCTTTTTACTGACACTGGGCTAAACAGGGTGAGTTTGGCTTTGAGTTTGAGTTTACATGAAATACCAAACCCACAGTTCCACACAACTGCTAAATATCTTAATTCAGATATATGCCAAATGTTGGTAGTTTTGATAAATTAGCTTTGTAACTTTCATGTTTTCCTTAATTGCTAGATACCACATAGGTGGTAGTAATTTCTGCCAAGTGCTCAATTTTTATCCCCCAGCCAAATATTTTAAAAGTAATATTTCCTTTCAGACAGGATCTCATTTACAAAATAATGGTTTGACCTTCACTAGACAATTAGCATTTTTCTTCTGTTGAAGCAAAACTGTTAAATGGCTCAGCTGCCACTATTACACATCCTTTTATGAACCTTTATCAATTGAATCATTTTTAGATTAAATGAAAAGGGGAGTTTTTCTTCAGTAGATATGGCTAACAATGTTCAAGGGTCAACTTTATGTAATTCTTTATTATGTTAGTGATCTTAACAAGGACACTATTCGGCACTTTTTTCTATATTTACAACTGTGGAATGCCAAAAAATCATACTGAAGTTGACATTTTTTCTGTTGAAGGTTTGCATTTCAGGTTTTGTGTTCTTGAAAATCAGAAAATACGTTGTTTCTGTAATTGGGTTGGACTGAGAAAGTGTATCTAGGACTTGTAGAGCTGAAAAAACTTGGAGTATTTATATAAAGGTATGTTTATTTCATTTCACCTGCCAACTTTTAACACCCCTCTTTTCTTACTATGAGCCATTTCTCAGAATTCTTTATACCAGTAGTGCCCAACTTTTTAGGGTGCCCAAGGGCTGGATAGGTAGTGCAAGTTCCCTCTGCAGGCCAGATCAGGCTAGAGGGCTTAATACAACACACAGCATTGGTGCAGAAGGGGTTCGATCCGGCTTTGTGGGTGTGGGTGGGGCACAGCCCAGCCCTGATCCCGCTGCTCAGGGGGTCAGGAAGCTGCAACCCTGATCTGGATACAAGGGGGTGAGGGTGTGGCAGCCCTGATCCAGCCATAGGAGGAGGGGTGGGGAGCAGCCTGGCCCCAATCTTGATGTATGGTGCAGGGGATAGGATAAAGTAGCCCCAGTGAGGATGTATGGAGGGAGGATGTAGGGAGCAAGTCCAGCCCTGATCATGATGTGTGATGGGGGTGTTGCAGGGCACTAAGGTGTGCCTGCTCCTTTAAGGAAAGAAACTGCCTAGAGAGAGGGCCCTAGGGGGCAGGCAGAAACCCCACAGGTGTAGGGTGCCATGGCAGCAGGCTAATGAGAGAATTAGCCTGCACCTGTACCTGATCAGCTGACTGGAAGAAGGCAGGGTCCTGGACACACAAGCCCCAGGGCTGGGGTTGGAGGCAGTCAGTTCTCTGACAGCAGCCAGAGGGAAAGGACTTCATGCATAAAAGCTCCACAGAGATGCTTGGTTGCCTGTCTGGCTACTGGTGAGACTAAAGGGCTCTAGGAGCTCCTAAAGTGCCTGGGGATAGGAGGCAAACATTACTGAGGGAGAAACTGGCCCTCTTAAAGATGCGGTATGTGGTCTCCAGTGTCATTGGTATTATTATTGTTAGGTTATAGCCCAGGGACTCATGTTTTTGTTGTTGTTTAATCCGGTGGACCGAGCTGAGGCTATTGGGGAGGAGGAGACCTCATTGGGGCACACTACCATGCAGAGCCCCAGTGCCAGAGGGCGCAGTTACTGAGGCTAAGGGTCCAGTGACAACAAGAGGCCAAACTAAACTGAGGCCTCATCACTAGAAACAATATCTAAATACCATCTGCGAGGCATGGGGTGTGGTAAAGGGGTGGTTTTGGAGCCACACATCTAGCCCATAAGGCTTGGGGTGTCTTGTGAGGTACCTGCCTAGCCTGGGACCCAGCAAGGGGTCTAAAAACCCTCAGGGTTTAGTGGGGTCCATCAGGACTGTGACTGTGTAGCAACTTGAGGGCAGCCTCCCTATCTACTATTTTAACCAACAAAGCATGGCAGGTGAGACTAGAAGGTGCACACAGGGCAAAGCTGGCATGGCCACAGGGCCCTAGGGGCATCACAGCCGTCTTGGGACCCTACCCTGTGACAAGGGGGAATGGTATTTGAACAGTCCTGATCTCGATACTCAAAGGACGGTGGTGGGGAACAATCTAGCCCTGATCATAATGAATAATGGGATGGGGCAGAGCAGCCCAGTCCCCCTCCTCATGTATTGGGGGGTAGAATGGCTCAAATGTGGATGCGTGGGGAGAGCAGGGAGCAGCCCAGCCCTGATTCGGATGTGTGAGGAGGGAAGGCACGCGGATCAGCTCAATCTGGAAAGGCAGAGGGTAGGCCTGGACCTGATCCCACTGCATGGCAATAGCACAGGTGGGACTGGATCCAGCCGTGCAGAGCTTCCACCACTCCCTGTTGCCAAACTTCCCAACCCATGGGGATTCCCCACAGGTCAATGATGTGGTTCTGGGACAGAGGTTGAGCACCCTTGCTTTATAACATATCTATTTCAGACTCCTTTGTGGCGCTTGATATTTGCGTCCAATCCTCCTTATATTGCGCGCACATCCTCCTGGCCTTGAACATCCTTGTGCGAACCTGCAAAATCTAACTAGATAACTAACGAAAAAGAATTTTCATCATAGAACTAACCAAGGAAAACCCATAACTGTTATTGAGAGAGAGGTATATTTACAACTTTTTAAAGAAAAGAGCTATTTCTCTTTCTATACTAAGCCTCAAAAGGAGGGAAAAAACCAAAAAATGTTTGTTTGTTTGTTTGTTTTATTTATATTTTCCTGGAAGTTTCTGGGGCTTTTCTGGACCCTCCTGTCTCTGCATATGACAGGAGATGCATGGTAGGTAAGGCATGATGAGATATGCATACTGTACATCTTAACATGCATTTTCTATTTACTCTGAAAATTAAGTGTTGTAATCTTCAATGAGCTGGGTAGATTGAAGTTGCTGATGTCAGAAGGTTGGCCCTGGCATAGAGAGATTCATTCCAAGCTGAAGTTGCAGCAGTTTTGTTCATTTACATCACTATAGGGTCTTGCACATATATTTTAACTGCTGATGCAAGCTTTGGAGCAGCAACTCTGCATCTCATGTTAAATTGCTTGAAACTAGTGTCTCCCCACAGCCTGTCTTTCTCTCTACTTGACCACTCTCCAGGGCTTACGCTTTTCTATTCTGAAGTCTTCATCAATCTTCAGCAGTACTCTTTCCTTTCTCATTTCCCTCCTTTGGGAATTATCTGTCTTGTGGTTACATTATCCTTGATGAGAGCACATGGATCAGCCCCAATCGTTATCTGATTTTTATGATGAGAAATCACTTTGCTGTACATCTTTAGCCATCCTTATTCTTCTAACTGCTTCGCTATCCAGCCACTGATGTTCAGTTGCACTTCAGAAATAATGGGCTTCTTAACAGCTTTATGTTAAATTCAGTGAATTTAACTTGCATTAAAGCAGCTTTGTATTAAGAAGTACATTCAAAGTGATGTTGTACACACAACATTTATGTTCCATAGAAGCCTACTCGTGTGTACATATCTGTGACATTAGACCACAGGCACTATGTGAAAGAGAAGGGTGTGTGTGCTGTTGAGGTTGAAGGGGAAAGCACCCCAGTTTGCAGCTTGGTTACTCTTGCCCTCTTGTAGGGAAGGAGCTATCATTAATATTCCTACTTGATGCTGCCCTCATCTGTGCGCAGGGGCTTCATTGTTCCTTCATACTGGCTTATTTAAAACACATGTTGACTGCTGTGAAGATGTTGCTTACTAACTTCACATCTTTCTTAGAGTTGAGCACTGAAGCAGTGCAAGTGGTGTTAATCTCCTTACTCCAGTTGCAAATGAGTGTGTTACCTCATCCTTCTGCCAGAAACTGGTATATGGATGTGTTTCTTTGTTGTTCCTTCCCAGTCTCTCTCTTTTGGGGAGGAAGGGGTAGAGGGGAGGCAGGGATGGTCCTTATCCTTTGTGTATAGCTCCAGTATCTGAGATGCTTGCTTTTGTTATTCACAGACTTCTAAAACAGAAAAGTAATTAAACGGAAATGAATCTTGACAGTTTCCATGCTTTTAGCTCACTGTGTGGACGAGACAGTGATGTTTAAAAGCACGTAGGCAGGTCATAGCTAATAGTATAAGACAACAAATAACTGCTCACTTGGAAAATAACATTTGTGACCGGCTTTTTCCATTGTAAAATGGCATTACTAAGAATGGCTTTTAAATAGTTTTAAAAGCTTAATTTTAAAATAAATCTATCTTGTAACAGATTTGCTACAGGGAATGTTGCGCTGTTTTCCATGCGTGACATAAATATTTTGAAGACATGTCATCTTTTGTCTTTATGGTGCATTTGTTTCCTAGTGAAACTTCTAATGTGTTTTTAAAAGGTCCCAAGGTATTTAAAAGTGTTTTATTGTTATATTGTTCGTCTTGAATTTGAAACATTCTTGTCGTCCTTTCAGCTCTCCAAAAATTGGTGGAAGAAATCTCTGAACAAGTCATTTAGCAAACTTGCTTTTGTCAAATCTCACGTATTTTTAGCTTAATTTTTTAAAAGGATATTAGTATTACAATATCCACTTCTCCTTCCACCCCCCTTACAAAAAAACTATTGTAGAAACTTCTTTCTAAAGCTCAACTTGCCAGTTAAGAACAAGAAAAATTGCTATTAGCTTTAAGTGAACATGAAAATAAGATGGCTTTAGGCACAAGAATTTGTAATACTGAGATTGTAAATCTGTTTGGTTTTTTTTTAATAATAGAGCATTGCGTGAACCTGCAGGATGCAAATGAAAGGAGAGAATTTTTAAGTCTGAACCTGTAAAGCTGGTTTGCAGTCATTACAGTATACCAGAATACAACAAATAAAATGCTTATGCCAAAGTGGAATGAAGCATTTCCCCCTTTCTTCATTAATTATTTATACTGATTCTTGCTGACTTCTTTTTCTCTCTGATTTGTAAAAGAGCTGGTTTTCTACAGCGATCCATAACTCTTGATATTAGAGAGTCTTACCCCAGCCTTGCCAACTTTTCTTCTTACCTATTCTATTTAGCTTTTCTCTTATTTGTCTTAAAACTATAATTTACAAAACCACACCCACACACTTATCCCAGGTTTTTATTTCTCAGAGACTAATTCTGTGTTGTGCTTTGTGTATACTCCTGTCTAGTTCACTCTCACTATTTGCCATACAGTCAGCACAACAGAATTTGAGCTTTGAGAAACCAGGTTACACAGGCAGCTTTTAGATAGCATGGAGCACCTTTTCTGATATAACAAAGATACTTGATATTAGAAATTAGAATGCATATCCTCAAAAGATTTTAATTGCCTTTTAGTTCTCAATTTTATGTTTTATTAGAACTCCTTGTTGACTTTAAGAAAAGGTATTGGTGCTTTTACCTGATGGAGTGAAGTGAAGGGACTAACCCACATATTTCAGTCATTCAAGAAAGTTTTCTCCTCTCTAATATTTTTTCCTATGTATTGTTGGGGCTTACATTAAAACAGTTTCAGCAACTCCTGTTTTGTTTTCCTTCTGCATTTGGAGACCTGAAGGGAAATTGAGAAGGAATAGGAAGTGAACTGTATGTGGTTTCCCATTACAGACAAGGTTTGGAGACTTGGTATACATAGTACATGCCACTGTAATTGCTAGTCCGGAGTTGGAAAGAGCTGAGTACTTTGATTCCTTAGGCTTGTGAATCAACAAGAATGTAGGAGTTAAGAGTATCTTGTTCGTGAGCAAGGATCCTGGTTTTCCCTGATTAAAAAAATAAATAAATCACAAATTCTCAGGTTGGGTTCACAGGAGGACTTGGATATATTCTCTGTTTTTTCAATGCCAAAATAGTAACAGAGAGTGGCCAGGTTTTTCCTCTACAGTGTTCTGGCCTGAAGCACAGCAAAAAATATTGTGCATCTGCTACAGCAAAATAGGCCTAGCAAATAGAGACCTTGAATAGTTGGATACCATGGATTGTAAAGCATAGGAGCCTGAAGGAGAAGATGTGGTTTGGGTAACAGTGTTGTCTTAATGTGTGTATGGAGTCTTATGGACTGGGGAATCAATAAGTCCTGAGCTCCGTGTTGTTACAGGAAGCAGTGGATTATATTTGTTACTCCTTTAAGCAGGTAGCATTTTAGAGCAGTGCTGCTTACTCCACGTTTCTGTCACATTCCCTCAAACATTTGGCACTTTTATTTGGAAGTTGTGGCATCTCTCATTATTTAATTATTCAAAAAAACATGAAAAACTGAGCAAAACGGGTGGAGAGAATATCAAACTTGGATCCTTAAATATCTGTAGTCAATAGTGATACAGAGGTAGTTTTATAGTTCAGATGGCCTCCATCTCAGCAGAAAGGTGAGCAGGCTTCTGTAGGATGCAGTGACTAGAATATCTAGGATGACATTTAAAAAAAAAAAAAAAAAGAGGCAAAAAGAATTTACAGATGAGAACACAATTAGCCATATAGTCAGTGATGTTGAAAAAATAAGCAAGACAGCAAAGTACATGAAGAGAAGAAGTCATTTAATTGCATTTATTCAATGATAAGAGATACTGTAATGAATAGTAAGAATTTGAATTGCTCATTTATGTGCAGAAATTAAACCCCAGTTGCTGCTGTTAAAACTGTATTATCTGGGAATATTTTGTGTGATTGGAATGCTAAAATAAATAGGATCGATCTGCTTAAGAAGGATCAAATGAGTAAAATGGCAGAGAGAATGACATTCATTAAAAATGGCATTACCTTTTTTAAAGTCACTGACATGAAAAAATAAATTACAGGTAGTCCTCGGACTTATGACACAATTGGTTCCTGAAAACCTTGTCTTAAGTCGAAACCTTGTAACTCAGAACCAATTTTCTCATAAGAAACAATGTTATAACTGGGGGATTGGTTCCTGAACCAAGGCCTGATACTCTATTTTCATCAAAAATACCGCAGAATTTTGTACTCAATTATAGATTAATAATATAGTTACATTAATGCATTTGTATTGTAAATACCAATCATATTGATTTGGAAGGACTTCTTTGAGGTGACTTTTCTGGACTTTTTGAAAGGCTCCTGGTTGGACTTTTTGAAGGGTTCTTGGCTGGAGTCGTCTCAGGAGTCTTTCTTGGCTGCAGGTTTTTCTGGAGTCTAGTCTGCTTTCTTAAAGAAAGTGTCCAAGGAATTTTGGACAGATGTTCTTTAGGGAGATGAGTGACACAACGAACTTGTTCACTGGTGGTGTCACATCAGATCAAGTGTTGTAAAGTCGAAACTGACGTCATAACATTGAAACGGTGTCAATTTATCAACATTTTAAGTGCGAAACATTGTAAGTCGAGGACTGCCTGTACCTGAATATTTCTGGATCAGTTGTCCTCATGGGCAAAGTGCAGGATGGGATTCTAGTTGACATCTTGTATGGAATTTTAAGCACCTGTCAATGTATAGGACAAATTTGTTAGTATGTGTTTGTATTTGTTAGTATTGTATTGTAGTAGTATGGTATTTTATGTATTTGTTAGAAGTCTCCCCCATTACTATGTGGGACTTCAATTTGGATTACATACCACCATCATTAACGCATGCAATGAAATTCCATATATTATAGGGAACAGTTTCCTAGCACAAGGAATCTTGTATCCAACATAAGAGAGTGCTGTATTAGATTTAATCTTGAAGGATAAAGAAGAACAGATTACAGAACTGTAAATTAATGGTAATTTCCATACAGGTGACCCTGGTCTTTATTGCATCTGTTTTGTGCAAACAGAGCAAAGTCCAAACTCTGTGTGCATGTGTGTAACATGATGCTTTAATAAGATCTAGTTTCACAAAGCTAAAATAAGAGTCAGATTGCTTGAGTGAACAAGATGAATTAGAAAAATGTAACTGGTAATTAGGAATCCATAAAGAATAATTTAGAAGATGCCCAAAATGCTGCAATCCTACAAGTAGGAAAGAAGACTATACTAGTTGATGAACAACTCGCATTGAGAATGAAGTGAAGAGCTATAAATAACAAATAGAATATAGGAGAGGTTGATGATATTGAATATACTGTATTTACTTGAATCCTAGATGTGCTCCTCCATTTAACATGGAGGGGGGGGAGTCCTCATCTTGGATTCAAGTATACATTTGGGGGGGAGGGGCAGGGGGATGGCTGTTGCAGATGTGGAACCACAGCTTGGGTTCAGAGCTGTAGCTGCTGTCCAGTCCCATCTCTTGCTGCTTCTGCTCTCCTGCCTGCCCTCCATTGCAGCCTCTGCCCCCTGCCTGTGCACTCCCTGTCTACTTCTTCCTCCACTTTTCCTGCTGCCTCTGTACCCTGCCACTTACCATCTGGCAGAGCTTTGGCCCCACTCCAGACAGGGCATGGTGCATGTGGTTGTTCCAGCCTTACCCGGCCTGGTAGCAGCAGTAGCAGGAGCAGCAGCTCTAGCCCAAGCTCTGGCTTCAGGGCCCAGGAAGAGTTGCTGCCATCATAATAGCTACTGTCAGACTGGACTGGGGCCAAAACAGCCAGGGCCTGATAGAGCGAAAGGTAAGTAGTGAGGGGCTGGAGTGGCAGAGGCAGGGGAGACGAGCAGTGGGGCAGGTACCAGGGCGTGTAAGTGCTTTGGAGGGAAGCAGGTAGGGGAGCAGGGGGCAGGAGTCAAGCTGCTTGACTCCTCTGCCACCTGTTCTTCCCCCCCCCCCCCCCCCCCCCCCCTCTGCTACTTCTTTCCCTGCTCGACAGGTGGGAGTGGAGGATGAATTAAAGATGAGCTTTCAATAGTTAGATATTATACATGAAAAAATTATAAATTTGTTATATAGAATCCAGTTATTAGGGGTTGTGTTAATTCCAAAGTTTTCTTGGATTTGGGTAAATACAGTAAATCAGAAAGTAGGAATTCATAAGGGCAGCAAAAGGACATAAAGAGAAATCTTCAGTCCCCGCAAGAAGTAAGAACAGTGGGGACTATTTTACACACATTAGGAACAAAATAAATTCTAACAATTCTTTTGATCCATTTCCAGATTGAAATGGTAGAATTGTTGATGATAATGGAGAAAAAGTAGAAGGGTTTTCATATTTCAGGTTTTATTTGGGGAAAAGCCAGATAATGTATTCGTATCACAGATGATGATGAAACAGTTTCTACTTCATTGCTTATACATAAGGATACCAAGCAGCAGCTACTGAAATTAAGGATTTTTCAGTTCACCAGGCCTGGATAAGTTACAAGCAGGCTTTTTAAGAGAGTTGGCTGTCTCAGATGGCCAAAGCCGACTCGAGGTGATTTAGAAATTGCTCGTTCGTTAGGGCGGGCTGGTGAATGGAGAGGCAGACAAGGTTTAATGGTTGCAAAAACGTTTACTTACGCCGCTTGTAGTTGCGACGCAGATGGTCCAGTCGTCTGAACAACTATGTGATTTGTTCCAGCTGGCGAGGCCCAAGCCAGTTAATCCGTCCGCAAATTAAGCCG
>NW_005842276.1:635371-636854 GCF_000455745.1 Alligator sinensis
GGGTCCTAGCAGCTCTCCCTGCCATACTTTTCCTGCCTGGAACTGCGAAGAGTCGAAAGCTCCAAGTTGATGCTTAGTTCTATGACACTTCTCTTTGGCACATATCTCACAGGCCTGAGCTACTTTTTCCCAATCACGCCGAGCTCCGTATGAGGCCGGCTCCGTAATGGTTTGGGACCAACGTTGGTGGCAAACTCGTGGTCCTGGGTGACCCCAATTTTCGTGAAGCCACGCGAGGAACGGATTCACTTCAGGACCGGAGGTAGACGTGATAGGCAAGACCACGTCGGTTCGGAATGGGTCTTCTAAGAACTTATCAATGACCTCATGTACGGGATCAGTATCCGGACGGTGGGACTTAGTGTGCCTAACCAACGGGAGGCGTACAAATTTAGTTAACGTCTTCAAGATGTCTTGCCAATCATTCAAATTTTCAGTTGGAAAGGCTGTACCAGTAAGAATTTTATAAATGTATTGCGAATCAATTGCGATGATTGGAACGGGGAGCGTATCGTCATGATGTGTCAGACAATGCTCCAGTACCTTGAGGAACCCTAACAATTCACATTTTTGGGATGAATTATCATCAGGGTCGGCCTGAAATATTTCCTTATCGTGACAAGCCTTGCAATAGTACCCATAGCTTCCGCCATGTCGGGAGGTTCCATCTGCCATCCACGCTGGTGCAGAAGTTCCATACAGCGTAGGGACCTCCTCCTCATCTTCTGGGCTTGGATCAGGTACCGTGTCTTCCAACCTCCAACAATGCCAGTTATAATGGTGGGTAAGCACTAGCGTATTCCAGGTCTTAGACTCCCCTTGAAAATATGGGTCGATTTTTCTCGCATCCAGCAAGGGTAACAATGTGGCACCGGGAGCGCGTAACGTCCCATGCCCCCTTGCTAATGGCTCCACCAGTTGTTCAGCTAGGAGGACTTTTCCTATGGCCCCATATCGATGTTGTGCCGCTTGAAGCGTTTTATGGGCCGTGTATACCAGCTCATCGCGAAGATTGTGCACGACAGCCCACACGTCGTTTGTGATGAACCCAAAGGTTACGGTTAGTGATTCACTCAGATCGATGGCGTGGAGCTGTGTGTCTTTAACCGTGGCTAGCAGACGAAGTAGATTCCGCTGATCTTTTTCCGTCCAGGGCGTGGACTTTCAGGATTTGTTACGGATCTGTCGCTGTAACTTGGTGAGGAGTGCCAAATCACTGGGTCCAACATAATGCCTATACCAATTTAAATGACCCAAAAGCTGTTGGAAGTGCCTCTTAGTGACAGGGTGGAATGTTTTTAATGGATCGATGTCAGGACCCTCATGCGAGACTCCATGACGGATGGAACCGGTGTATCAAGTGCCAAGGAACGTAATGTCATCTACAGGATGTAGGCATGACTTTTCCTCGTTGATCGTCCATCCCTCACTTTGAAGGTGAGCGACTAGTTGGTTGACTACACTGGCAACTACGGAACTATCG
>NW_005842276.1:639439-639791 GCF_000455745.1 Alligator sinensis
CAACTGAGTCTTTGTAAGTCCGGAGTGGGCGAGAAGAAATCCGAACATATTCCTTTCCTTCAGGGTTCTTTCCTTTGGGGTTCTCAGAGGTGACCCCCATGGCTCTCGCCGAGGGGTATACCCTTGTCGCCTAGGCCTCAGTGTTTCAGCTGGGTATGCTGAAGGTCGATCCCTTATGTCATTAGAAGCTTCTTCACCTTGCTTCATGAGCGTCTGCAGTCGTGGGAGATGACCTAAAAGATTTCCCACTGGTTGACCTGCCATCGGGTTCAAAAAGAGTCGGAGTGTAACAGCATTTGCTCCTCCGTATACCTCCACGCAGGCATCTATAGCTTCCAGGGGCGTTGGAATT
>NW_005842276.1:640239-663579 GCF_000455745.1 Alligator sinensis
TGCACTTTTCTTGGCGCCATTTTCTGCTAGCAGCATCATGCGGCTGGCACTGTTAATAAACGCTGCTCCGGAGCCCTTTGCTGTCCGCTCCAGCGACTCCTTACCCACCGTATGCATCTGAGCCTCCAAATTTGTGTATTCCCTTAGTAGACCCACTACTGTACGGAACAGCACATTTATCACCTTTCCCTTCTTCCATTTAGTTAGACCCCACTTCGGCTTGTGACAGCCCTTAGTTTCCAAATCTTCCCGGAGCTGAACGAGGAGCTCATGGCCCCGCGACTCGGCACCAAGTCCGGACAATTGAACCAGTCCGCAGGGGTGGGCTCCCCCCCTTCCGTTAAGTATCGAGTGCGTTGAGCGAACTCCTGAGCGGGGCTCAGCTTTTCTGCCTTCCGCACCTTCACCCCGGCTAGGGACATGGTTGAGGTTTCCTCCGGGGGTCGATAATAGACCCGGTCGCTCCCCATTATGCATCTGAACTCCCCAAGGGATAGCTTAGTTCTCCATTCTTTCACTACTGCTTCTTCTCTCTTTACGGAGAAGTGGCCATCAATATTTCTTTCATCCCCTTCTACCGCCTGATGGTAAGTGATATGCACCCATAGATCGTTTGCATTCTCTACGCGGCGGGTCCCGGTGCGCCAGGGGCAGCACCCGATCAGGTTCATCTCCATCACCGTGCCCTTAGATCCCATCCTCGTCGCCATGTCTTGGACGGCCAAAGCCGACTCGAGGTGATTTAGAAATTGCTCGTTCTCAGCTAGCCGCAAGTCAGATCTCTTTAGAGGCACTCTGCAGCGTGCTCAAAGTTCTCTGACTTGGGCAGAAGTCGCACAAAATTTTAAACGGCTAGCAAGCCAATTACTAGCCGCCACGTAGGAATAATTTAGAACTAGCCAATAGCGGGACACAAATTTGCATTCAAATAGCGGGAACTCTTTGCACCATGCATTTCTGTGCTGCAAAGAAGAAATGCACCCTGCAAATTGGCGGGAACTCTCTTGCACTGAGGTTCTTCTGTGCAGCAAAAACCCTTGCTGTGCAAGAGGCTCTCTTGTGGCAAGAAAATTCCATCGTGCCGAGGCACCAAAATCACTGGGTTGTGACATTGGCCAAGGTACTCTCTGGACCATTAATGTCGCCTTTTTTTTTTTTTTGTCAGTAACTCCTTGGAACACTGAGTATGTTCCCAGAAATCTGGAAGAATGCACCTTACTAAATCTGGAAGAAATATTATACCTATATTTAAAAAGAATCAATGAGTTAACTTGATTAATTGTAGGCATTTTAGACTAACTTTAATTCTTGACAGAATAGTAGAGTAGATGATATGGGATCTAATTAACAAATAATTAAAGAAAGGAAGTATAAAAATCCCAACCAGTGTGGGTTTATGCAAAATAGATTTTCTTGAACTAACTTGAATTTACATGTGTGATTGATAAATGTGATAGTGGGTGCATCTACATGTGCATTTAGCTGTGAAGTAGACTAATTTGCTGTGGTATAAAGCATCACAGTCAACACATGCAATGCTTTTAGACTGCAGCAAACTAATTTTATCATGTCACAGGGTCAGGCCCCAGGAGCAGCTGTGACATTCTCCTGGAAGCTCCGTGACCGTACCTCATTCTGTTCCTAGGGCACCTTGATGGTAAATATGATAATAGGGAGGCTGCCCACAGGCCTTCATGTGGCTTGGTTCCACCGAACCCCATCAGCCTCTGCCTGCACCCAGGCTCTTCGCTGGGACCCATTCCATAACTGTTCCCCCCCACCACCACCCCAGTAGCACCTCGAGCTTTAAGGGCAAAGTGCATGACTCCAAACCCACCCTTACACAATGCCCCATGCCTCACATGTGGCATCCTTGCAGATGTTCAACACACTGCAAATACAGCTCTTCACCAGGCCTTCCAAACTGTCAGCCCCTCTCTGGGCCCTCAGTCCCACCCAGCTACTCTGGACCTCAGACCCCACACTGCACAACCTCTTCCTGGGTTGTTTGATCCCTCAGTCTCCCTTTCAGCCCCCATCAGGTTGCCAGAGCCCTCAGTCTCTCCTCCAGCCCCTCTCTGGGCTCTTAGACTCCTCAGTCTCACCCAACCAGTCACTGAGCCCTTTGATCTCTCTCTTGGCCCCTCTCTGGGCAGTCATTCCCCTTGGTCCCTTGCCTTGGACCCTGTTATTTCTTCATTTCCTGGCCACTGTCCAGGACCTTGGACCTATCCAGCCCTACAGTCTACTCCCCAGCCCCTCACCATACTTGCTGGGCCTCGCTATGCGGTTCTGGTGGTCCCAGTCTTCCCTGGCCCCTCCCAGGGCCTCTGGACCCACATGGTCCTGGTCTTCCCTGGCAAGTGCTTTTCTGTTGGGGTGTGCTCCCTTAGCCTTCCCCCCCCCCCCCCCTACACAGGGTCACCCACAAGGCAGTGGGAGCTGAGGTTTTCCAGTGCCCCATCCTTGCGTTTCCCTGGAGTGGCCCATGTGTGACATTTCACGGAAGCTGCCCCTCCACAGGCAGCCCCACCACACCAACGAACTCCAGTAGGGTGCAGTTTTAGTCTTACCCAGGACAGCTCTTCATAACGTTCCTGGTCTTACTTGGCCTTCTCTGGGCTCTTGCATAGCTGCCCTATGCCCCTTCTGGGCTGCTTACCACCAGGCCCCTAGCTGCGGCTTCATCTCGCATACGAATCCTCTGTCTGCGACTCCCAACCTGCTCTCAGATCCCTACCAGCCATTACCATCCTAGGCTTCACACTCCCTGACCGCTTCCTCATGGCTGTGGCCTCACGAGGACCCTTGTGCCTTTCCTAGGCCCTAGCCCCACCTCCAGCCAGTCAAGACTCCAGGCTCTCTCAGCTCTGGCCATCTCTCACAGTGGGCTCTCTCACCCTTCAGCCCCTCCTGGGCCTTGGCCCCAGAATAGGCCAGTCAAGCTTCCCAGGTTCTGTCTTCCAGCTGCCAGCCCTCTCCTCTCTGTGGGTCTGCTCTCTCGAGGCCCATCCATGGGTTACTCTCTCTCTGCAGGTTTGGAGCCTTCCATAGGTCTGGCTAGCCCCTTCCTTCTCTGGGCACATCTGGACCCCTCAGCAGGCCCCTGTACTCATGGGGTTCACCCAGACTCTCCAGCCCATCTCTGGGCTAACCTGGCCTGTCAGTAGGCCCACCAACTCTCAGCCCCTCACCTAGGGTTTGCCTGATCTCTCATTAAGCCCCTATGTACTCGGCCCCTCTCTGTCCAGGCTCATCTGGCCTCTCAACAGGCCCCAGGCATTCAGCCCTTCTTTCAGGGCTCACCTTGCCCTTCAACAGGCCCACAGACTCTTGGCACCCTTCTCAGGGCTCTGGACCCCATACTGGGTCCCAAAGAACCTGCTTCATCCCCTTAGTTCCTATTCAAAACTCCAGATGTCTCAGTTGTTATTCTCCACGCTGACATTCAGAAGCAGCAGCCTTCCTGCTGGGTGATGTTCCTTCACCAGCTCCCAAGATGTTACTATCAGCCCTGCTCTCAAGGTCTGGGCTTATACCATGTCTAAACCCAGCCCTCCTTCAATCAGATGACTCCTTTGATCAGGTCTGTCCTCACCTGCCAGCCCCCTGGGTCAGCTGACTCTGCCATTAGCCCCAACCCCCGCCTGCCGGTGGCTCAGCAGGATGCCTGGTCTCTTCAAGTGGTAGGCGCATCCAGTGCCCTGCCACACACTGCCATAACTGTCTTTAGGCAGTGAAAATAACCGTACCTAAACGCATGTGTAAAAGCTGACCTGGGCATAAATTGCTCTGATGGCCAGGACTGACCCCCAAGCTAACCCAGGGCTGCTCTGCCCCTGCTCAAACTGCTGTGTTCCCAGGCTCATTGTATGTGCTGCACCTGGGATTCATTAACTACAGTGCGAAGTGTCCTGGAGTTTATTTTTGCATGCTAATTGGGCATGTAGATGCACCCAATGTTAACTTTAATAATAGCTAACTTCCATAAGCCATTGGACTTGGTGTACCGCACAAAGTTTTCATTATGAAATTAGAATGAAATGCAAAATAAGCATTGCAGACATAAGTGATAAATAGTTGAAAACACATGATTGATACAAAGTGATCTGGATCACATAGTAAGCTGGGTACAATTAATTACCATATTTTCTCATATACAACGTGTCTCTGTTTTTGAAAGGCAGAATGAAGAAAATATTTTTATTTATAGTAACTAACTAAATAGCAGCAGCTAGGATGTCAAGCTTGCTCACTGCTTTGCTTCTTGTAAGTTGAATGCAGATTTTCCTTTCTCTTTTGCCCAGTAACGGACAGAAACTGTTCTTACATATTTATCTCACACAATGCATCCTGCAATTTCCAGCAGCTGTTTTTTGGGGGAGGAGGAGTGCATCTTGTATGTGAGAAAATATAGTGTTAAAATGCAGCCAACTGTAAGGTCAGACGTCTACAAAGACCATAGACCTTATTTATTCTGGGAAGCAGTGACCAAAAAAAAAGGCATGGAGGTCAAAATGGACAACCAGCTGAATGTGAGTTTCAAGTGCAATATTAGTTAAAGAGCTAAATTAATTTTTAGAATTGTTAACTCAGATAATCCTGAGTGGGAGCAGGGAAGTTATATGAACTTGCTATCTTGCATAGCTGCAACTAATTCTGGAAAAATGAATATAGTTCTGGCATCTATAGTTCAAAAAAAATGTTGGGGAGAATGAGTAGAGTTCATAGAAGAGCTGCAAGAATGATTAAAGGATTGGGAGAGATGCCTTATAGGGAGAGGTTCCAGGAGCTCAGTCTATTTAGATTATGAAAGAAAAGATTAGGGGATGACTTGTTTATAGTATCTATGTAGGGAACAGAAATGTGGTAATAAAAAGTCCTTGAGTCTAGCAGACAAAAGCATAAGATACAATAGCTCTAAATTGCAGTTATACAAATTCAGACCAGAAAGAAGACATAATTATTTAACAATTGGGTTGTTTAGGCTTTGGAATTTACCAAGGGTTGTACTGGATTCTCCATGACTGGCAAATTTAAAATGAAGATAGATGTTCTTCTAAAAGGTATACTTTCGTGCAAACAAAAATTGAATTTAGGGAAGTCCTACATTATCTGCCAGTAATTTTTCATGTGATGATTTGAATTTGCCACTTCATTCTAATACATGGGAAAAGAAATCTAAGTGTGACTATTGTTGGAGCAAAAGTTTTATATGCAATGAGATAAATTGTTTGTAACAGAATAAACTTAACAGTTTGTTTTTAAGAAGTGGCTGAAATGGATAATGCATGGATGGAGCACTTTTACATTTTCTAATTTTGTTTTTAAATTATACTTAAAAAATTAATTCATTCCCCCCCTGTTATTTTTTCCAGCTAGTGTACTTCCTTATGGCAGAAGCAAGTTTATCGTGCTTCCTGCCGAGAGATCCATGGAGCACTGTAATTATTTTTTCTTTATAAAATAGCTTTTAAAAAATAGTTGGAAGCCTTTTTTTTCCCCAAAATAAGGAATCGAGAGTGTAAAAAGAATGGGAAACAATGAGTTGCTTTAAAAATAATCTTTTAAATATCAGATTCACTCAGCTTTTCTGAGGCTACATTTCAGAAAAGTCAAATATGTTTTTCTTCTTAAGTCCTATTTGAAAATAGAGTACAAGGTTTAGGCAAGTAATAACATGTATTTAGTTTAAATCTGAAACCATCTCTTGGCCTGCCTTTTTGCACATGCCAGCACTGTTCAGTCTGTAAAATGTTCTTTACTCATTCAGTTAAACATTCATAATCCTGATCTGTTTCTAAGTGCATTGAAAAAGCATTGGAATCTTCCCTTGCTACTTTTATTTGTTCCATTGTTTGACTGTACATTTAAGGAAAAAGAATGTACTGGACTTGGAGCAAGGGCTATGCTTTATGGACCATGTATTGTGGCTGTTTTATCTGTGGTATGTTTTGTTCTTAAAGGATTTTTAAGCTCCATGTGGTGAGGGCATGTAGTGACACACAAGATCTTTCTCTCAAGACAGTTTAAATCTATTTTAACAATTATTCCATTATAATGTTGTTGCACACTTCTTGCATACAGTTGTGTCTATAAACTATATTTTTTTTTTTTAGCAAAAAATCTTCCTCTTGCATTCTTGGTTGTTGGAATAAGGAAGATAAATCATCAGCACCATATCAGTTTCCTATGGTATTTTGGTATTTTTGTAAGATTCACCAAAAAGCAGAATTTTTCTCTCTTCAATATAAACAAAAATGCTGATTTATACCTTAAAGGGGATGTAAACAATTTATAGATCAAAATCTCTAATCTGAACACTTCTTAACAGTCCGTTTTTCCAAGTAACGCTTAACCTCCCCTACCCGGCCCAGTCTGAAAGCTGGCAGCTGCTCCTTTTGCCTCTAGTTCAGGTATCTCTAACACTAGCTGATAGAGGGTTTGTGGTGACAGCAGTCCCTCCTCTCTGCAGCCCATTGCTTTCTCTTTAGCCTTCAGTTAACTTCCACAAGTTAGGCAGCTTCTTACTGAAGTAGAGCATCATTACGACAGCAACTGATATGGAGAATAGGAGGCTTGTCTTTTAGTTAAGCCACTGCCATTGGACTCAGGAGTTTTGGGTTCAGTTCTTGACTCTCCCACAACTCTGCCTACTTAATTTTTGGACACTCACTAAGGCTTTCAGTCCTCATGAGGAAAAAAATTATCAGTATGCCAGTACACTTGTATTGGTAAATCTTTCCTTGTTAGACGCACTTATTCTTGTGTCTTAACCCAAGAGACATAAGGCATCCAAGTGAAGGGACTTTTCAGTCTAAATAAGGAGTATTTATATAAGCGATGCCAGCATAACTGTAGTTTAAATTTGAACATTACTTTATAGCAGTATACACCCCAGTGGCTGGACACTCCAATCACTGGTGGTTAGAGCTCCCAGGTGTGCCTGATCAATGCTCCCATGGCTGGGAACTGTGCTCCTGAAGCCTGGACCCCCAATCAGCTAGCCACCACCCATTCAGTTAAAAGCATGATAGGGACTAGAGACAAAGTTATTAAATATTTTGTGTAATAACTTTGTCACTTAATCCTTGTATTATCACTCCATTCATTGCATGAACTTGTGGCCAGGTCACTACTAAAGCTGTGATTAACCAGTTAATCACATCTTAAGTGTAACCTGTGTCAAGGGTATCTGCTTTCCATCTGTAAATTGGAAGTGATACTTTTGCTCCCCTTTTATCTGTCTTATTTAGATTTGTAAGCTCTTCGAGACAGGCATTGTTTTTTCTTTAGCACCCAGTACAGTGGGAATCTGATGTTGGTTAGGGCCTTTAGGCGAGCCGTAATATAAACAAACAGTGATAAAGGAAAGCGCTAGATATTATGCTTATATTGAGCGGACTTAGAGCCATCTGTGACCTTTTTTGTCACTTGGGATCTTTTCCTGGAAGAACCCTGCAGGTACGGTTCTCCAAGAGCTATTGGTGGAACTGACGTGCCTGACACTGGTGAAATAAAAAAGAGCAGTTATGTAGATAAGGCAGAGTCCTCAGTCTCACCCGAGTCTTGTGCCATCTTTTTCTAGGACGAAATACAGGCTGGATGAAAACCACTTTTATTCTCCCCCTGCCTGCTTAATTTCTGGCATCAGAAATTAAAATTTGGTAGTAAGGCCCACCTAGACAAGACTCATCAGGGTAGATTATACACCAGGGTAGGGCAATTATTTCAGGCAGAGGTCCACTTACTGAGTTTTGGCAAGCCATCAAGGGTCACATGACAGGCAGTCAGGGGCAGATAAATATTAATTTTCTAAATTTTTTAGGAGCCCCATGGGCTGGATAGAATGGCCTGGCGGGCCACATTTTGCCCATCCCTGTTATACACCCTGCCTTTTCTACGTGCAGTCAAGGCAGATCCCTTTCTCAATTATGAAGTGGGTGGTCACATTTTCCCCCATTGTTCTTTCAAGTTCAGCAAGCAATATATTGCTATCTCAGGATTCTTAATAGTTCTGTTTCTGCAAATGGTTCTTCACCTGATTAATTGCAGCTTCTGAGAAATGGTGTCCAAAGTCATTAGGAAGAGGTTATCCCTCAGGAGATCTACACACCCTTCATCTACCCATCTGTTTCCCATTCCACAAAAATGTTGAAAAAATTGTGGAAAAGGTCCATAGGAACCTGATTCTTGTCCTTTACAATGACATGTACCTCTTCTACCTTGCTTTCCACATACTTGTCAGTCAAGAAGCTGGCAGTTCTAGCAGCGGGATCAGTCTTCAACAAGAACCAATATCAAAGAAATCCAAAATCTAGTATCTGAAGGAAGTACAAGCTGTTCAGAGATGTAGTAATTACAGCTGCTTTCAACAGTTTAAATCTGTCCACGGTATAAAAAACTCTTTCTTTCTCAGCTCATTTTTTCCCTATATTGATTTAGAGTTCTGTATCTTTACTATACTCCTGCTAACTGCGCTGCCATAGGAAACTAAGTTGTTTTTGTTCTGGTGGTCATGCGTCATCAATTAAATCAAGTAAGTTCCAACTGCAGCACCAAATTCTACCCTGAGCTACGCTTGTGCAATCTCATTGAGAGCAAAACCTTTTCCTGTCAATGCTAACAGTTAAATGGAAACATTTTTTAAATGTTTAATTAAACAAGTAACTGTTAAACAAACTCAACAAATGTAGACCTGAACAGTGCTCTTTTAAGTCATATTTTTTATGGTAAAGCTACGCTGTAATATTTACATGCTTGCTAATCACAGGAATTCTGATAACTGGAGTCTTTTGCATTGGATTTTTTTGTGTTACTTCTGTATCTTCACTCCTCTCCATATCACTAATTACAAGGGCATTTCAGTTAAATTTAAACTGGGTAACAATATACTGTCTAGGGATTTAAACTGGTTATGTTTAATTATGCTAATGTCTTTATCTCATTATTACTAATTAGGAAGAGAAACTTTTAAATCCACATTCTCAAATTTCATGGGTTGGTAACAGTGACATTTAGAACATTTCACAATTCACTACAATTTGTAAAAGATGATTTATGTTAAATCATGTTCCTTGAATCATTTAAGTGAAGATTGTATATTATGTAGCTGTTGTGAAGGTCAGAAATATATACTCATGCTTATCCTTTTAACCATGACACCATACACGTTGTGAGCTGGATTGTGACAAATACACTCCAGTTCTGAAGAAAAAATGATAGTACGTTAGTTCATGTTGATGGAGATATATTGTGCAGAGGTTGTATTGTTTGTGGTTTCAGGAAAGGTATAATTCACTTCATGCAGTTTAAATATTTTTGTCGAGATCACAAGCTGAGTCATTTGTGGCTTATGAACCCTGTTCTGATTATCACCACTATAACTTATTTCATATGTATGTTTTCTTCGCTGTAGCAAAGGCACAACTTATATAAAAGTGTATATTTTCCTTTAATCCCATCTTTAAAAAAATGTTAATAGAGCCATGACTGCATAGCCGCTGAGGTGGAGGGGAGGGGGGCTGGGAAGGGGTTGGCCACTCGCACCAGGTTTGTTTGTTTTTTTTAATTTCCCCAATGTTTTACATCTATGTTCACCTTTCTACTTTACTATAAAACAGCTTTAACAGCTTCCATCTGAAACCACCAGTTTGCAGTTGCTCCACTCCGGTTGTAGCAGCAGTACAGAAAAGCAGTCTCTAATGACACAAATTCAGCTCCACGGTCTCATTCAACTAGATAGCCAGCTGTTAGCTAAGGGATCCATTGGACTAACCATCTGCAGATTATTAGTAGCTTTTAAAATTGGTTTTAAAAAAAACAGACACCAAAATCCACTCTCATTGTGGAACAGGATTTAGATAATTTTAAGGTACTTTTGAAGTCAAAAAATAAAATAGCATCTTACTCTGTGTGTCTGTTCCCTATTTATTTTAGAATTGTGGATGTTTGCTGTTTTGACAAAAGAAAAATAACTGTGGTTGATTCAGAAGAATCAAGATATAATACGTGGGAGAATTCATTGGGTTCTTTTCTGCCGTTCACATCCTCTCCTCGATAATGCTTTCACCTTAACTCAGACTGTAGGCTATTTATTACTGATTATGCAATTTGACTTTTTCCAGATTTTAGGCTGACTCTTTTTCTTTTAAAAATGTTTTTTTGACACAGCACTAATACTGTCTGGTGTTTGCAACCTAGTAAATAAACACTGACATAATTTTTGCCGTCTGTTTTCTGACAAGAGGTACAGTTTGTTTGGTTTTTTTTAAAGCTCATGGTTGTCTTAAAGTTTTGAGTTGGTATATACAGAATGTTTTAAGTGTACATGAGCAGATGACTTAATTGTTCTTCTGCTTCTGTTCCACTGTAATAGGATCAGTGCAGTCGGTGGAGGAGAGGTAAAGAGGAGTATGTAGGGAGGAGGAAGGAATAGTGACTATTATTTGTCTTATCATATTTCTCTTTACCCCTATCAGGCAATAGTTTATAAACTGAGCATTTAGCAGAGTATGAAAATAGAGAGACCTCAGGATGGGACTTTCCTGTAGACCAGGGATGCTCAACTCACAAGTCAGATCTGAGCCCAGCATTGTGTAATCTGGCAAGTGAGGCTCCTCACAGATGCTGTGGGGAGCCCTGTGGGCCATGATCCTGCATGCTAGATTGGATATGCAGGGCAGCACCGAGCTGGATCCCAGTGCATAAAGACTGGTCAGGGGCAGTGCAGGGCCCCCGGTGCCCAATTCTGTCTGAATAGGGGTGGATTTCAGGGCCTTGCACTACCCCTGTCTGGCATTTGCATGCCAGGATTTGGCTCTGGGGAATCTGTGCCACCCCCACCTGACCAGGATCAGGCTCTAGCCCGATGGAGGCAGCACAGACCCCTGGGGCCCAAAATTTTGGCCCTGAGCGGAGACACATGTCCAGTCTGGCATGCAGAGCAGCCCTGTGCCATTCATCTGGCCTATAGAGCCAAAAATGTGAGCAGCGCTGTTCTAGACCACTCCAGCATTATGTTCTGTGAGGCTGTCATTTCCTGAGATTGTAAACGGATCAAAAAGAGGGGCCTGAGGAGATAAGGATTCAGAAGGAAAATGACAGAACAAAAATATATTTATACTTCCATTTGTCATCCAGGAAGGAACTCTATATTCCTTTTGATCTTGGGCTTGATTCTGTAAGGCTGGGGTCAAAGCAAGTGAACTAAATGTAAGAGCCTCTCACATGCAATTCCAAAGCAAGGACAAGGCCAGGGGAAGCCTTCATTATTGTTTCCAAAGTGGATACAGGAGTTTCCAGCTATGTCCATGTGTCCTTCTTGGCTTTCAAGGTCTCCCAAAACCCATGGGCCACAAAGTAAAATCTGCCTTATGGAAAAAATTTAAACAACTTTAACTGTTTTGAAGGCTTTTCAGTTGTGTTCATTCTGACTGTATTAGCCTTAAACATTCTTTCAGTTTACCCATTAGTCCTAAAAACATAATAATTGTTCTTGCCAGGGCACGTTTTGCAGATCCTTCTTGTCTGATCTGCTCTATGTGTTCTCTCTAGACACCAAGAGTTTGAAAACCAATGGATGTAGTAATTCTTAAATGTCACAGAGGTCACTCAGCAGGACACTTGATCATAACCACTGTGACCTTGTCTAGTCTCTGAGAGTGCCAGCCATGGCTTTTTCCCATTCTGAGACCCTGCCTTTTGGTCCCTGATCCTCCCCATTTGCTCCATGGCCTGACTCAAGAAGCTAGCTTGTAGTTCAGCTTTTGAAAAGAGGGGCTTTTATTTCTAGTCGGGAAGAACAAGTGCAACCTGAAGTTCCAAGCAGGAAAGCACAGAGCTCCTTTTGAATAAAGGTGTTTATTAGAGCTAAGGCTTCCCAGCCAGCTACTCCAGTGGGTTAAGCCAGGGTTTCTCAAACTGTGGATCACAAGAATATAAGGAAGGGCTGCTTGGGGCTGGGGGGTGGGGAGGGTGATCAGACAAGGGGTGCCACATGCATATGGCAGCCAGGCAGTGTGGAGAGCCGCTCCCCACAGGTAAGTCTGTGGGGCGGAAGGGAAATGGCATAAGCAAAGCAAGGGCAGAGCAGGGCAACAAGACTCATTGTTGCCATCCCCAGGACCCCTGCGTCAGCTGCACCACCAGCAGCTGAGGAATGATTGTACCACCTCTGGAAAAACTCCTTCCAGAGGTTGTACAATCACCTACCCTGGAAATCTTCAAGAGAAGACTGGACGGTCACCTCTCTGGGGTCACCTGACCCCAGTTGTCTTTCCTGCCTAATGCAGGAGGGCTGGACCTGATGAACTTGCAAGGTTCCTTCCAGCCCGTTACAGTCTATGAATGTAAGAGTGGCGATGGCAGTGGAGTAGAGCTGCGACCCCATGCCCAAGTGGCTGGTGGCAGGAGGAGGTGAGGGCAGCATGGCCCCCTTTTCTGCATCTGTTACTCCTCATGCTGTTGGTGGCACAGCTGGTGTGGGGGTCCCAGGAGTGGCAGCAGCAGCAATGAGTCTTGCTGCTCAGAGTGGGGGGTACCAGTCAGGCTGGAGAGGGTGGGGAGCAGTGGGTTTGACTGGTAGGGCCAGGGGGTTGTTTTCTACTTTACTATTTACTGGGTCGGGACTGGCCATCAATGTTTACAGATGGGTCCTGGTACAAAAAATGTTGAGAACCACTGGATTAAGCCATACATTTTCTTATTGCATACCCTCTCCTCTTCCAGATTTACCAGCTGCCCATATACCCCTACCAGCATATTGTAACCTCTTCAATGCCACTTATTAGTATAATGAAAATTAAACCTGTCATTACACAATTTCTTCTGCATACCCTGTCAGATGTCTTGGTTACCCAAGAGGTACTTATACCACAGTTTGGGAACCCCTGGGTTAAGCAGTCCCTCTGTCCCCAATCCAGCCAACATGTGCACCCCTAAGTTAGCTCTTCTGTCTCCAGTCTTCCAACTCTGGAAATCCCAAAGCTTCAGACTGCCTGCCTCCCCTAGGCAGACATCTACTTGTTCCCCCTGCTTTGTCTGTTGTCGTGCTTATCTCATTCAGCTTCCCTAAAGCCTCCTGGGGGTCACCAGCAGTCCATTTTTTGTTGTCAACAAATCTATTCAAGTCTATGTCGTTACTGGAGGTCCATCTGGTTCCTCCCACATATAGGCAGATCTCTTGCTTCATTGTCCCCTTTTTTGACACATTTTGTCCCCCTGTACTAGCTTTATATGTAATCTGGAGCACAGGACACTGATAACAGCATGAGCGCATTTAAAATGTAAATATTACAAATATTTGAGCCATAGTCTATCAAAAGTAGACTGAAAAATGTGCTACTCCAGATGATCAGTCAATGGGACATCACCCAAAGGTCATTTGTCCTGTGACTGCTTCCCCACCAGATTCAGTAGATTCTACAGCCAGTTAAACAATTTGACCAGGAAAATGCAAACAAGAATCACTAGACATTTTCCCTCAATTTATTTTCTGGCAGATGATATTTGAGAGGGGCTCATTAGATTAGATTTTTATTTCTTTTTTAGACAAAGGGGTCATATTTTCTTTGTACAGCTAGAAAGCAGAGAGAATCAGCAGAAGCTGAACAACATAATGAACTAGTCCTGCAGATAGTTTTGGTGTACTGTTTTTCTTCCAGCCCAACATTACTTAATGCAACCAAAGCAATTACAAAATAGAAGATATTAAAACGGTCTCTGTATTTTGGGATGCTCAAACAGGACTAGTTGGGGAAAGGTGCAAAAAGACTTTTGTACAGTCCATTAAGATCCCAAATGCTTGTAGACCATCAATACAGTCTCTTACTTGAGCAGTTTTAGATATAGACAAAAGGGAAGCATTCGTTGTGGATATTTCAAGATATCACTTGGCAACACTGACCTAGACCCATTTCTTTTTTTTTTTTTCCTTTGGAGATTTGTCTGCTATCTCCATCAGTCTTTTCCACAGCCACTCTTAGTTTCTCTTTTTTCTTAATTGAGTCTTTTTCCACTCAGAAAAATGAAATTGGACATCCATGTTTTTATTCTGTTTCTTTCAGAATGTAACTTCCATCAGTTAACTCCCAGTCAGCTCATCCAGAATGTTGTTAACATCACAGTCAGCACCAAGGTTTGCAGAGCATTAATATCTAAGGAGAGATGCTGCTAGATATTTTTCATCTAGTCTAGCCTAGAGTGCTATCTTTGGTCAGATGACTATGTAGCCTGGGGGCAGTGCTGGTTTTGTGCACAAACCATCTGTGGCCCTGAGCATGTGCACTTAAGTTTCTTGTTCTTTGCAGGTCTATATCCCTACCACAAAATTGGGGGGAGGAATTAAATTGCCCCTGAAAGGGATGCATAAATTGAATTAGGAAACATAGCCTTCAAGCTCATGCTTCTTATTTTGTTGCTGGTAAAACAGTTGGAAGAGAGATGTAAATGTGTGTTGGAAACTCCTCTGCTTATATATAACCCTTTTAATAACAAATGCAGTACCAGAATAACCAACTCCTCACATTACACACCAGCTGTTTAGAATTTTTCCTTTATCTGGAATGCATGGCAAGGCTAAATTCTAGGGAAAACCATCTTGTTTCCTTCACCATCCTTCCTGAAATCACTTTTCTGACCTCATTCTTCCACAGCATATTGCAGAAATCCTGCATGTGTATTTTTAGTCCTCCTTTTAAAATATGAATTTAGATCCATCCTCAATTTTAAAGGAAATATGAATCTAAAATAATTTTTTTTTGTTTTGGGGGGAGGGGTTGTCTTATGTAGCTTTCCTTTGAAGGGCTGACTTGACTCTCAGTCATTAATCTCTTTAATCTCTGAGAGAAATAACAATGGTTTAAAAGGTGGGGCATTGACTGTCTTTCTTGTACAAATTCAGATCCTCAGTCAAGGAATTTTCTTTAGACTCTTGCATTTTAACATGACAGTATTTTCTTCACTTATGGTCGCTAATATAATTAAATAAGGCTTGTCAGTGAAGGTAGTTGTAATAAATACAATAGATATCACTGTTTAGATTGTCCATTTGCTAAATCAGCAGTACTCTGGACAGAATCCAGCAAGCTTTACCAGGTTTGGAAAACTTGTTTTTTTTTTATATATTTTTAATCTGAAGTCTTGTTACCTAGTTACCAGCTAGCCAGATGCTACAAATAGAATGCAAAATTTGGACCCAGATGTTTAATGATGCAGCTTTTTCTTGACACCTTTTTTTAAAAAATATACTTTCATTATCTTTAAATGCTGCTTATATATCATCTCTATGAAGCATGGGTATCATATAAACTCATAACTAAAATATCTTAAATTGTAAGTGGGATTATCTAAATACTTTTAGCAAAATATATTTTCACAAAGCCAGTTATGTTCATGCTCTTTAAAATATAAATTCTCTACTAAAGGGATCCCCTAACATTTGTTAGAATAAGACAAGAAAAATATTATGACAGCAGGCAAGTAAAAATGGTTATTCAGATCCTATTGAAGCCACAGAAAAAATAAAAATAGATGTTTGTTCCTGGATTAAATTTAATCCAGGAACAAACAATTAGGAGCTGTCCAGAGCTATGTTATCATGTTTCTTTTGTAAGGTATTTTAAACAGTTCATGAATTTAACTTTTCTTTAAGTTATGGTTTTATTTGATCCTTGACTTACTTTCTTTGGTAGCATTTAAATATAGCTAGTCCTACTAGGAGCAATAATAACAGTAATAAAATTTCACTGAATTGTTGTTCATTTCAGTTTTGTCCTTCCCTACAAAATTTCTGAACCAGATTTGTAGTCTGCAACAATTCAACTATAAGAGGTACCCTTGGTACGATAAGTGAACCAGTGCTAGGGACTGAAGAGATATGACAAATATTCTTATCATGATGTACAGGAGAATGTAATTTTGTGTGATGCCTCCACTGCTATGTTTGCTTTCCTTTCCCCAGGTCCAAGACTAAGGTTCAAATGTAACTCCCCTTTAAGTGGGTAAGCAGCCTAACTATTCAATGGCATTTCTGGATAAAATTGATAAACAGCAGTAGGGGCAGAATTATACAACTGTAGGCTGGGAAGGGGTCTTAAGATGCCATCTAGTTCAGCCTCCTGCTTAAACTATCCTAACCCAGAACCCACTCCATGAGCCTCAGAATCATGTTCCCTTGGCTTCCTTTCCTTCTGGCCCTGCTTTATCTTTCTCTTTTGGTTGCCTACTGGGCCAGCTTCCGCACATGGAGTGTAGCTCCATTTTTAGCTCCCTTAGCTCTGTTTTACCCATGGTTAGCTTATTAGGATCCTCTGAGAAGTATGAGGTATAGGTTCAAACCCCCAGTGGCCTAAAAGATGAGAAGCTCTTCTCCGCTGCCCCCCACATACTTAAGCAGATATGAGACTTCCTGAGGGAATTAGAATCCAAAATCTCTGCAACTGGCCTGACATGTTACTTGCATGTCAGTTATCTGCCTAAATATTATTTGCCTGTCTAAAGATGGAGTTGTATTTGGGTCCACTTTCTTACAGAAACTGAGGTATCTTTTTATTATTGTCTGATGTGTAGATGAAATGAAATTTGAGAAAAAATAAGGATTTAACTGAGTAGGTTAGGACAATGATTAAAACTTTAGTTTGAATACAGGTAGTGATTGCAGAAATCATTGAAAATTGGAATAAACGGATAGGGAAAATATTGGGAAAGAATTCCAGTACTGACAGACTTAATTCTTTTATCTATTCTAAAAGAAAGATGCCTGAGATTAGAATAATAAGTATTAATGAAAAGAGGCCATGTTTTCAGTAAATGTTTCCGAGCTTCCTCTGTTAAAACCATTTTGTCAACAAATTGAATTTCTCAGTGATGTGGACCAGCTAATTATTTCACACAATAATGGAGATTTTCAGTTTTGAAGCTAAGTGACAGTTTTTACAAACAAAAGAATTGTCATGTCAGATCAGTGTTCCATGTATCATAGCATCTTTGATGTTTGTCTAGAAAAGCTGTCTTTGTTCCCGTTGTGGATGTCTGTGGAATGGTCTGCCTATAAAATGAATTTGTTGCTAACCCCAAGCAGTTAGAGATGAATGGTTGTGCTTTGGGGCATAATCCAACCTGCCCCCCCCCCCCCCCCCCCCCAGTCTACTATAGATGGTCTAGTTATTCTTATACATCTCCTAATTCTTGCTTTTTCCAGTTCTGCTCAGCTCTTAGATGGAAGTGAAAGTCACACATTTAATTATGAATTGTATACTCTTAAATACATTTCAGTTGCTTGTACATTTAGTTAAATTTTATTGACTGCCAGATTATTCAGAAGAATAATTCAGATGTGAAATCAATTTGTATAGACCTGAGGAAAAAATTGCATATTCTTCCTGCTTCTTCCCAGAACACTTTTGTTAGAAAGGTATAGTCCGTGTGTAAAACCAGCATAATTTAAGTTTCCAGCATTTATCTGTTGAAAAGCCAGAAGTTTCTTTAATTATAAATGCTACTACCTTTGTTCTTTTTTTTTTTCCTGAAGTAGCAATAAATACTTATTGATAATTATACTTCTATATTAACTATAAGAAGACTAAGTAAAACGAACTTTTTTTTCCCTTCTCTCCTCTACAGAAGCAACCATGGGGTGCATCAAAAGCAAAGAAGACAAAGGTCCGACAATGAAATATAGAACTGAAAACACTCCAGAACCCGTTAGTTCCCATGTCAGCCATTATGGATCAGATTCCACACAAACAGCACAGTCACCCTCAATAAAGGGACCATCAGTTAATTTTAATAGTCATTCTGTGACTCCATTTGGAGGACCATCGGGGATGACGCCCTTTGGAGGAGCATCATCTTCATTTTCAGCTGTGCCAAGTCCATATCCTAGTAGTTTAACAGGTAAGTTTTGTTTAAAATAGAAGTTTAACCTGTACATTTGACAAGTTTACATATAGAATATTATAATGTTATACCATGTATGTAGGAAGTGTGAGGTAAAAATAAATAATTTTTTCTGAAGGCTTCTACTTTTTATGATCGGTAATTCAGCTCTTTCCTACTAGTGCATGTCATTCCAAAGCAGCGGGCTGGAGTCATCCAGCTTGAGTTGGGGGCGAGCGGGCAGACAGCTGCTAGGACCCAACCACTGCCACTTCTGCTTCCTCCTGTAGCGGTACAGGGAAAGCAGCTAATGCCAAAAAACCTGCCACCAAATGCTACCAAAGTCCCATGTCCATAGGATGAATTAAATGGCTCTGCAAGCCATATTGTGCCTATGAACCATAGGTTGCCAAATCCTGTTCTGCAGACGCCTGCAAAGAGAACTATAACAGACATGAGATGGTTTAATCCATCACCATCCTCTTCTCTTGCATCACCATCCTCTGATGGAAGTGAACTAATTGAAGTTGAATCCAGACAAGATAGAATTGATGGTGGTTAGCAGACCTCATGACTTGAAGGGTGATAAGGACTCCCCTTGTCAATCAGCTTTGCAGTTTTTGGGGTGCTCCTTGATCCTTTGCTGCATCTGATTTCTCAGTTTGTGGTGATGGCTAGGGCAGGGGTGGCAAAATAAGGCCTGCAGGCTGGATCCAGCCTGCCAGTTGATTGTATCCAGCCTGTGGTACTCCACATGGGGCCAAGCCTTGCCCCTTCCCACTCCAGGCAGCCCGCCCCATGCCTGCCAGTGATATTGCCCTGGCCCTTGCCAACATGCACAGCTTCCTGGCGGGGTTGCTTCCACTGCTGCTGAAGCCACCCAAGTACTGTTCAGCTTCCCCTGCCTCCAGTGGCTCTTCCCCCTCGTGCCCCTGCTGCATTGCTCAGGGGGCTCCTGACACAGCATATGAGCCTCCAACTCCATCTTCCAATCACCTTTCACCCACTCAGCTTCTGGGGCAGGAGCCACCTGGCTGCAGATTCCCCCCCCCCAACCTGACTGGGAATGTGGTACCCAGCATAAGTCCCCCCCAGCTTCCACCACTTCCTCACATTTACCTGCTGTCTGGACAGCACAGCAGGGGCAAGAGGAGGAGATGCTGGAGGCAGGGGAAGCTGAGCAGTACCCAGGCGACTGCAGCAGCAGTGGGAACAGCCCTGCCAGGAAGCTGTGTGTGCTGGCTGGAGCTGGGGTGGTGCCATTGGTGGTTGTGAGCATGAGCATGGTACAGGCTTTCCCAGACAGAGCTCAGCCCCATGTGGAGTGCCAAGGGAGCAACCATGGGCTGGATGGGGAGGGTAGCGGACAGCACCTGCATCTGCACTGCACCACCAGGCAAGTTCTGTTGCATATGCCCCCTACCTCTCTCCGCCCCCCCACCCCAACCTAGTTTTCAGCAAGTAAGCTATTTGCTGAAGAATATTAAATGAAGTTCTCTTGGCAGTCAAATCTCTGGCAGTATGTTCAGCCCTCAAGGCTTTGCTCCTCTCATCAAGTGATACAGTTCATAAGTGACAACACCACAGCCATTTACAGAGTGCACAGAGTTGCACTGTCACTTACCTTTCTATGGCTATGGTCCTAAAATGTTGGATCCCATCCCATAGCCCTCTAGCTAGCAAGGAAAAATAACGTTACAGGCAGATGTGTCAAGCAGAATTTCTGAGCTGGTCTGCTTTCCACTTCAATCAGTATAACCCCCTCCCAGTTCTTTCCATTACCCAGTTCACTTTGCAAACAAATTCATAGACACTCTTTTAGATGATAAAAGGGAGAACAAGCAGTTTCTTCAGAGTTTTAAGGGAAAAGACTTCAGCAATAGAGTTGGTCAGAAAAAAAATTTCAAAGCAGCTTTCTATCAGAAAACTTTGTTTTGATTAAGCAGTTTTTTGGAGGAAATCACATTAATTTAATTTTGAACACATCAGAACATGTTTTTGTTTGCTCTTGATAAAATTGTTATATATATCCAAAAATCAATTTTCTGATCAGCGCCAGTCAGAAAGAAACCAGGATTTAGATAGAAGAGGATGTATACAGAGTCATGTAACTTGAGAAGTCTCCCAGGTTTGTTCATTTGTTACCAGAGCTGAGTGTACAGACGTTCAAATTATGAGGTCCTAAAGAGCACAGAGCTTGCAGTGCTGACACTATGCAGCGAGGCGAGGGTCCTGTGCACACAACTCAGTGTGCTGCTAGCTTCCCTAGTCTGTTTGGTGACAAATAGCAGCAAGGCATAGGGCAGCCCAGATTGGCTGACACAGGCTGACCATGGGCAGTCTGTTTCCCTGCACCACAGTGGAGGGGGTGTGTTCTGCTCTCTGCTGGAGCAGTGAAGTCCAATGAGTAACACATTGTCTCCCTCAAGGAAGCGGATGCTGGAGATCTATGCTGCCTTCTGAGAGAAGCCATAGCATGTTAAGATGTTTTCTTTCCCAGGAGAAATTCTCCTGGGAGTGATTTAAACTTGATTGTTCTCATGTTATTTTTTCTCCTGGCCATTTTTACTTTGGGGGGAAAAAGCCAGAATACTCGAGGTTTCTCCTGGGAAAGCATCATCTCTCCCAGGAGAAACTGAATGTCTGTACAAGGCCAGACAACAGCATGTTCCAGGTACAGGTGTCCCCAGCATCCTAGCACCTGCTGTGTTCAGTTTATTCTCCTGCTGCAGAGAAGGTATCCCTAGGGTCCTAGCATCTGCCTTTTTCTGTCTGTTCTCCTTCCCGCATCTTCACTTCTCCAAGGACTGTGCGCCTGCCACCTGCAGCAGAGGCTAAGTAGTTGTAAGCATTGACTGGTAGTGGCAAAAAGGATGCCAACCCCTGCACCACTAGGTCGTAAATCAATCTCAGATTTACCTTATACCTGTGGTTCTCAATCTCATTAAACTCAAGCGACTCCTCAGAAAATGTCAGCTTTTAGCTTTTCCTTTTTGTTTTTTGACTACAGGAAAATAATAGAACAGTTTTTCTGTTGCAAAGACCACCCAGGCCAGAATGTTTTTGACACTATGGATTCCTGTTTGAAAACTCTGGGTTTATCTTGTGAATCGTGCATGTTTACCATGGTTAGGTGTGCAATATTGAGCAGCACCCTACATCACCCTTAAATGGATGTTATGGCACTCCAAGTTTTTGTGGCATCCTGGTTAAGAATCACTGCTTTAGACAAATACCTATTGAAGAGATAAGTAACAGCTGAGTTCTTCGCCAAGTTGTGAGATAGTTTGGGCTTAACTGTTGTACTTCACCACACAATCTGGGACAGCGGTGTCAAATATACAGCCTGTGGGTCAGATCCAGCCTGCAAAGCCCCATAATCCCATCCCTAGTGCTTTCCCATTGACTCAAATTCAGTGCCTGGGAGGTGCACAGTACCTGCTGGGGCTGGCATTCTGGACTAGGCTGGCAGATGCTGCGAACGCTGGTTCAGGCATATGGGGGAGGGGAATCTATTGGCCTATGGACTGGCCATGTGCTATTCATGTGGCCTGCGGGGCCAGATGAGTTTGCTACTTCTGGTTTAGGAAATTGTTTTACAGCCCATATTTTATTAAAGAATTCATCGTCCGTGTTCCCTCTGAAGATACCATTCACTGTTCTTTGGGAATACATGAGAGTTCCTGAACAGAAAGTAAGGTTATTTTGTTCTTTGAGAGCTCCTTTCTGAATTCTTTATGGTGGAAAGAAGGATTTTTAAATCCTTTCAAATCAACTATAAATGTAAATAGCGTGGCTTGTTTCTACTAGTGCTGACTTCATATGGTCTTGAGAAGAATTGAAGAACAAGTCTTCAATTAAGTCAGCTGAAGATTGCCTAGCAATTTTGATCTCTCACCAAAGTATCCCAATAATTGAATGACAACATTGGAGAAATTTAAGATGGAAAAGACCTATTGAATTGCACAGTCCCTCTTTATGTATTTTATACTGTTCAAACTACCTTAGATTGAAATGTGCTAAGTAGTGGGCCTTCCAATCTCCCCACACTGTTCCCTTGAAACTATTCTACAGCCTAATAGATTCCAGCAAATCTCTCTTTAATATGTGTTTTTCTATTTTTAACTTCATCCAATTTAATAAATATATTCTCTTATTCCTACTGAGTGCTTATATTTTTCAGATATTTGAAGCCTGTTAACACATCCTTCCTGTATAACTCTGAGGGCCAAATATTACCATTGTACTAGAGATGCCCTGCCCTTGTACCTCACTCAAGGAATACACCCAGTAACAGTCTCTGGGCCTGGGGTAATTAGCCAGAAGGGCTTGGGGGAGCAAATGACAAAAGGATTGGCACAGTATGCACACTTGTCCAATGAAGAATCTCAGCGCTGACCCTAGAATGATGCAGCTGTGCATCTTCGTAAAATACAAGTTCCTTTCCTTGTATGTTATGGTTGGCAGATTGAGTGGAATTAGGATTAATCCTTCCCATTTTTTCTCATTTCTTTTTTTAAGATACCAAGATCTATGCAATATATTTTCTTTTATCTAGTTCCAAAAAGTAGAGAACTAACTTGTGGGAATGCTTTGCAACAAAACTAGTGTATAAACTTCAAATCTATGGTTGCAAGTTTAAACAACGTGACTTTGTTTTCTTCTATGAAGTTTTTAAAAATAATACCTTTTAAATACGTTTAAAAAAACAAACAGTTTGCACATGCCAAGAATGGTCAGATACAGAGCCTCTGTCCTGTGCTTGCTCTGACCAAGGTTAATTCTTTACTGAACTGTTATGCTGAAGTTGTAGAGTTTGGGATAGAGGTTGTTGATATCCCACCTTATTTGGGGACTCTTTTACAGCTACTTCTTGATTAATGTCGTTAAGCAAGTTTCTTGAAAAATGAACCTTGTCATTAGGTTCTGGAAAAATGTGACTTTAAGTGAAACAATGTTAAGCGAATCCAATTTCCCCGTAAGAATTAATGTAAAGGGGGTGGGGGTTAGGTTTTAGGGAATTTTTTTTTTTTGCCAGACAAAAGACATTATATACCCAGGTCTGCAGCCCCTTGCCCCTGCTCCCCCATGTTGTAGCCTCAGGTAGAGTGGCTCCCTGCTGCCATATGCAATCCTGGGGGGATCCTCACCCCACCAGATCTGTACACAGGGCAGGCACAAGCTGCGGGTGCAAGCTCCCACCCTACTTCCCTGCCCTGGGACCTCTGCAGCCCTGCAGGTGTGACCCAGCATGGCTGGGGACAGCAGGGCCACACAGGGATCTCCTTGCCACTGTGAGCTGCACTGGTGATGTGCCCCCTGCACCTGCCGCTGTTTTGAGGTTGCAGTGAAGGCAGTGGTGTGGGGCTGCACCCCTCAAAGCGGCAGCAGGTGCAAGGGGCGCGTCTCCAGGGCATCAGCAAGGAGATCCCTGCACAGCCTCACTGTCACCAGCTGCGCCGA
>NW_005842276.1:663610-664743 GCF_000455745.1 Alligator sinensis
CAGGGACCTGGCCCTCTGCCAGACAAGCCACTTGTGGCCCTGTCCTGCTTTCCACTGGGGCCCTGCAGCTGCGCATTGCAGCCCCAGGCCCCAAGCGCCACCTGGCTGGGCAGCAGCCCCAGCCCTACCCAGCTCCCTCCCTACGGTGGCCTTAATTCCCATTTCCCTCCTCCCTCCCCCCACTTACATGCTGGAGCTGCTCTGTAGGCTGCCTGGGGCCATGTAGCACCCTGTGTCTCTGCCTTCCTCCCAGCTCCCTGTAGCGTTATAACTAAACATTGCGCAACTTTAACTGAGTATGTGCTCTAATAGATCAGCGACATAATAACAAAACAATGTTAACCGGGACAACATTAAGTGAGGAGTACCTGTATGTATAATTCAGTGAAAACAAGTTAGCCAATTATTGAGTCACCTTTTGCAACTAGATTGTAAATAATCTGTTTGCTGTCAAAGTAAAATTGATTAACTGCTTTTGTGGACTGCTTTTTTAAAACTAATATTACCAGTATTATTATGCACTGGTAGTGCTAACAGTACTATTGCTACATACTGTGCCTTTTTTTCATAAGGTGGCGTAACTGTTTTTGTGGCCTTATATGATTATGAAGCTAGAACTACAGATGACCTTTCCTTTAAGAAGGGTGAACGGTTCCAGATAATAAACAATACGTAAGTATACTTTGCCAGAGGCTTAATGTAATATGGGAAATAAATGCTTTCACACAAGTTTCGAATGTTTTCTTTTCAAAACAGCCCTACTTCTCTTGCTCAATTTTTGTTTATATGAAAAACCTTAACTTTTTAATCAGGCCTTGTCCTTTCAACTTTGGGCAGTTCTCACTTAATCCTATGTTTTTCTGAACTACAAGGTATAGCTATTCTCTGTTGATCACTTCCTTTTTTTCATTCTTGGTAAGTTTTGTGCTTAAAAACCTCAAAATCTGCTTGGAGCATTTATCCACATATTGCTATTGCTTCATCCAGGCTTGAGTCCAGAGGAGCTCATTTTGAATCAATTTGTGATCACTTATTTTTTCTGACCAGCTCCTCTGTAATTGTCCTCATTGCTTGTCAAACCCTAATGTAAAATAGTGTCACCCACACCCCCAAACTACAAACCATCAGCAGGA
>NW_005842276.1:664774-666297 GCF_000455745.1 Alligator sinensis
AGGAAAATTGAACCAAGCTCACTGTCCAAGGGCCCTAGATTCTATTGCAGGCCATGTCCCTTCTCCCCCAACTTTTAGTAGTTTGCTGGTAGTCCAGGAGCTTGGGTAGGAGGCTTTGCAGACCAGATTTGGCCCACATACTGTATGTTTGACGCCCCTGTCTTAGGGTATGGACACACAAGCATTTGGAGGAGTTCCAAAAAGGCAGCAGCTGTTACATGTGGACAAATTATTGTTAAAGTCAGAGCTGTTTTGCTACTTTTATATTGTATCTAGCTTGCCTACAGGTAACAATTGAAATAAAGCCACTAGAGGTACACCTCTAGCTCTGTACCATATTGGATTGGTACCGATAAAAAGAAAATTAACATTATCGGCTATTGGCTTTTGTTGGCCAGTGTAGCAGATAATGTCACCAATAAATATAATTAATTATACCTTCTGGGTGGGGCCTCTGGATGCTGCATGCATTCACACAGCCAGGAATGCAGCCAGGCAGCATGGAGAGCAGTGCCCCTCAGGTAAGTCTTTGGAGGGGAAGGGGAGCATGCAGGGGGATGGAAGAGTGAGGGGAACAGATTGAGGCCTCCATGGTGAAGGAGGGAGTGGGGCAGGGGCAGGGGCAGTGGCTGTGGCTGGGGGTGTTGCCCAGCCTGGGCGGTGAATGGGACCTGGGGCTGGGAGCAGGACAGATCGTCCTGGGGACACGGGGGAGGGACGGGAGAGGGGGGGGGCTGCAGAGGTAGCTCCCTGCTGCTGCATGCCACTCCGTGGGGGGTGGCATGGGCCCCCCCAGATTTGTGTGCGGGGTGATGTGGGCTGCCTGCTGCAGGGTCAGTGCTCCTCATTCCGCTGCCTTAACCCAGGAGACCCATGCGCATTCCCTGCCCTTCCAGCAGCAGTGGGGCAGTGAGTTGTGTCTCCCACTGCTGGGTGGGCAGGGGACGCAGAGCCGACATGGAGCCCCTGGGGCAAAAGCAGCAAAACGGAGAGCCCCAAGCCTGCAGTGGGCAGCCCGTACCTGCTCTTGGCCCGCTTGGCTCCAGTCCAGTTAAAAGCGTCCCTGCGCTTTAAAATGGTAGCAGCAGCACTTTGAGCTTTAGTTCCAGCGCCCCACCTCCATTTTTAAGCGCCAAGATGCTGATCCCCTGGACAAGCTGCCCACGGCTCTGTCCCACTCCCCACCCCAGTCCCAGGTCCCATTCACTGCCCTGGCAGGGCAGCGCCCACAGCCCCACTCCCTCCCTCACTGGTGGGGCCTCGATCTGCTACCCCCAACCCTTCTTTCCTCCGTGCCTCTTCCCCTCCACAGACTTAACCTGCAGGTCACTGCTCTCCATGCTGCCCAGCTGCATTCCTGTAAATCAGGCTTGTCCAACATACGGCCCACGGGCCGCCATGCAGCCCGCCAAGACATTTTCTGTGCCCCACGGTGCTGCGATGGGAAACGAAAGTAAACATAGTTTACTTTTGGTCCCACCCCTTGTCCCTCCCCCAGCCCCTCAGCAGCTTCCTAATGGCTG
>NW_005842276.1:666530-674737 GCF_000455745.1 Alligator sinensis
GCAGCTGAAGCTGGCTTCCCACATGCTACTGGGGATGGATGGAGCCCGGCTGGGTCTGCACCGGCCACCAGAAGCAGCGGTGGAGCCGTGTGCTGCTTGGGACGAGACGAGCCTGGCTGGAGCGGCAGGAGCTGAGCTGCACTTTCCTCCCGCCTGCACCAGTCAGTCCCGAGCGTACATGGCTACTAGCACCAGCCAGCAAAGACGGCGTCGGAGCCGTGTGCCACTCGGGACTGACCAGCGCAGGTAGGGGGAAAGTGCAGCTGAGCCCCTGCTGCTCTGGATGGGCTCATCCTGAGGTTCATTTCATGTTCGTAAAATGCTTGGAGAGCCCCACATAGATGCACTGCATAGAAATGCAAAATATATTTTGACTTATTTGGTTGGCACCTTGGGCTGAGACTTTCAAAGCTGAGTCAAAAGGCCAACTTCCGTTACAATTAATGAGATTTAGAGGGCTCCAAATCCTTTATGACAACTTTGTAACATGCCTATCTACCCCTTTTTGCAAATCTCAGCCATAGTTTGGCAGCTCAGACAAAGAACGTAAGAGCTGCTGAACATAAGAGCATAAAAAGTGCCATGCTTGGTCAGCCCTATGGTCCATCTAGCTTAGTATCCTTTCCCGAACAGTGGCAGAGGTGGATACTATAGAGGGAGAGTTTTGAACTGGTTAGACCCATTTCGTTGTCACTTCCTGCAACTTCATTGGTGTCAAAGGTCACGTGACATCACTTCCTGATGTGATACCACTTCCTGTGAGGTCTTTGAATATGGCTCGCCAGCCCACTGGGTGATAAAAAGTTCGTGATCCGGCCCCACATTCAAAAAGGTTGGACACCCCTGCTGTAAATCAGTTATTGGATCAGTAGTGTCCGATATGGCTGCTTAATAATTGGCTTTCTGTATCGGCCAAGAAAATCTTTACTGGTACACCCCTAAAAACAGCTGCTGCCCTTTAAAATGGCTCCAAACATATATGTCCATACCCTTAATTTTTCAGATTTTTCCCTTCTGGAATAAATAAAAAAAAAACCCTTAGTTGCTCATTACTGTTGCATTCTTCCACTTAAGCCTGAGTGGAGCAGTGATAGTGAGGCTGGAGCTTGCGTAGGAGGTTTTGCAGGCCAGATTTGGTCCACATGCTTATGTTTGATGCCTCAGTCTTAGGGTATAGACACACAAGTGTTTAGTGTAATTAACATTGAATCAATTTGTGACCACTTGATCCAAAGCTGTTCTTTCTGAACAGCTCCTTTGCAATGGTCTGTATTGTTCATCAAAACCTAGTTTAAAATAATATCGCCCAGCCTATCAACAGCAGGAAAATTCAGTGTCTTCTAAGGAAGAAGGACTCCTTGCTCCTTCCTCACCAAAAGCAAACCTTGGATCATCTCCCTTTTTAGCTGCTCTTTGTTCACTAGATGAAGTTAGCAGTTAATTTTCTTTAATCTTTTATAATGAAACAGTCACATCCAAATTGTCAACAAATTTGTCTAAAGTATATGTGGAAGTGAGAAGACTCTTAAAAATTCTGTCTAAAAAGCAAATTCCTTTCTGTTTCTTCTTTTCTGTCTATTATTACTTCTTGTCTATTTCTATTTCTTACAAAGTAGTTTCTTCCTCTCTTGTATTTGAAGGTATAAATACCTTCCCCTCATACATTTCTTAATTTCATTTCAGATTTTAAAATAAAGAAGTACACATAGCTTATGTTGAAGTGAAAAGTGTACTTGTATATGCAGCAACATAGTTGGGATGATGTATTCTGAATGTGTGTGAAGTACTGTATTGACTAAAATATGTGGATGATTCTTGCATCTTTTACAGGTTGATGTATTGTTTGTGTGTTAGAGATAATTGCTGTTGCATTTCAGGGAAGGAGACTGGTGGGAAGCAAGATCCATTGCTACGGGAAAGACTGGCTACATCCCCAGCAATTATGTAGCTCCTGCAGACTCCATTCAAGCAGAAGAGTAAGGCATTATTCAAGTCTTTTGTCAGTCTATCTTATTATTGAACAATTAGCAACAATTGGAAGCCCAGGAGACCCTCATACATGCAGTAGAACAGGGGTGGCCGGCTGCGGCATGTGTGCCACAAATGGCACAGACAGCCTCTGTGTGTGGCACATGGGAAACCAGGGATAGGACAGGCAACACAGTGGTAGATGGGGCAGGGAGCAGAAAGAGCAGGAGATCAGGCAGGGAGCACAGAACAGGAAATAGAAAGCGGAGCAGCGGATCAAGTAAGGGAAAACAAGTTGGAGTGACACCAATGGTGCAGACCTAATTTGTGGTACAGCTGCTGAAAAGGCTTCCTCTCACTGCACTAGAATTAAAGAGTGAAGCAGAGCTCCACAGCCAGCTTTATGGAGGGGATAGGATGACGAGGGAGTTCTGGTTCTCCAGTTAGGGTGCACAATGTGTACTGTGTTGACAATTCCTGCATTGCAGTGCAGAGTGAAGTATGTTTAGTTATCCCATGCTTCTAAGCTTTATTGGTGGCCACATTGGCTGGGGAAGGATTTTTACCTTCCTATTGTTACAGGTGTTGGGTATTTTGTTATTGTCTTCAGAAGCAGTAGGTTCTGCTGCTGCCAAAGCTGGAGATTTTGATTGAGGTGTGAGGAATCTTTTGGTGGGACTTAAATAAATAGCTCATGGTCAGACCGATCAGGAAGGACTTTTCCCCTGTGATCAGATTGGCCTAGATTGTGGGGGTTCTGCCTTCCCCTGTAGTGGAGGTCTATGGTCCTTTTCCTTGAATTTTTTTTATGTTAACAAACTGGTTCCTGTCCTTGTAGTGGCAGGACTCTAATAACACCTCCATCTCCCTGTTTTCCATAGCAAGTTAGGGTATTCTTGATGTTTTCAGGCAGTGTGCCTAGTAATTATGGATAAGGATAGCTCATGCAGTTTTAAGAATAGGCTAGATCAGGGCTGTCCCACTCATCTTGCTTCCTAGACTGGATCCAGACCACAGGTTTCCTTACAGGCAGGATTCGGGACACATGATGGCAGCAGCTCTGGCATGGGGCACATGACACAGCTTCTGCTGCATGCCCTGTGCTGTGCTGGAACCAAAGATGCTGCTGCTACTGCTGCATACCTGGTGCCACTGTGGCAGCTCTAGCTCTGGCATGGGGTATGCAGTAGCCAGGCCAGCAATTGAGGAGGTGTGGCAGTGGCAAGAAATGAAGCAGCTACAGGGCAGCTGGGCTGTATTAACTGTTACTCACCCTTCAGTGTCCGTGTCCGTCCCCCCCCCCCCCCCCCCGATTTGCCATATCTACTAGGGCCCAAGGGCCTAGGATTCTGCCACAGCTTGCTCCTCATGGCTATGCCCCCCTATTTCCTGTGGCCCACCAGTAGCCCAGCAGGCTGTACACAACAGCACTGCAGGCTATATGTTTGATACCTCTGGGCTAAGATGAACACATCTGTAAGATAAGTTGGGTAAGGATGATCTTCCCTTAAGCAGGGCAGGAGGTTGGACTAGATGACCTCCTGAGATCACTTCCAGCCTTACTTTTCTATAATTCTTCATTTTAATATAAGGAAGCACCAATAAAAGAATTGCACCATGTCATCCTCTCCTCTCATTTAGATACCCTCCCACTTACCCCTGCCCTCCAACCCTCATTTGGAAAAAAAAGTTAGAACAATGTTTAGAACAGTGGTGCCTCAACCCTTTTGCCTAGTAGGCTGGATTGGCAATGTCCACTCTGTCCATTGGCTGGGTCTGGCTGATAGTTCTGACCCGGTGCCCGGGGCAGGCATGATGGTGTCCCATCGAGCTCCACAGGGGGAAGGAGGTTTGATGCGGCCCCAACCCTAAGGGGAAAGGGTGCATGACCTGGCCCCAACCCAACCACATGGAGGAGAGGGGCCTAGTCCTAGCTGTAATTTACCACAGGGTTTGGGAATTTGGCAGTGGGGGAGGGTGGTCGTATTAATTGCCACCACTCCCCCATGGCCAAACTTAACCTATGGGGAGCCTCATGAGCCATATGCTCTGGTTCCACAAGCAGCATTTGGCCCACAAGTTCAAAGTTGAGCACCCCTGTTTTAAAGAGATTTCTGGCACTGGTGTTCATATTCCTCCATCTATAAAGCTAACCTTGCTTGATGCCAGGACTGCAAGCCCAAGCTGCACATTAAAATGTTAGACATAAAAATTGATCTAAGAGGGTTATTTTGTTAATTTTATGATTTTGAGGTACAACATATTAACTGTAAACAGCTAGGACCAGTAAGAAGTATTTGTCCCTACACCTGGTTTGCAGATAGTGGATGGTTTGTAGGTAGTAGATTTTCAGTCCTTAGCTGGAAATATTAATTTTGCTTCTACTATTGGAATTTTTTTTCTGGAAGAGGATACGGGGGAGAAAAATTGTTTTTGTGGCTGAATTTTGTGTAGGGGAAATCACAATATTTTGAAAACTCTGCAGAGATTTGGAATGTAAGGGAGCCTTTTCAGTGTATCAACGCAGGAGGAAATTATGGTGAGTTAAGTGGATGAGGATTTGCTATCCATCAGCTGCTCCATGAAGCTGCCTGAATCTAAACTGTGGTAGCTTAGCTGTGAGTGAAAGTAAGTTTTTGCAGTTTAGTTTTCGGTTACTGTAGGTAGGAGGAGGTGCACCAATAGAGCAGCTCATGCGCAGGATGCCCCTGTGCCCTCTTAACTCGCTGATTTGCTTGTCCTTACTCTTAAAAATAATATGGACAGAAATGGGCCAGTTGGTAGAGGAAGGAAAAAGTGTTTATCAACAAAATAGTTTTTATGTCTGCACAATAAGTGAATGTGCTTGCTCATTCGCACTTGTCTTAAATTATTCCACCTGCTCAGTTATCTGAGGTGCGCGGGGAGAGGCTAAGGCATCTGAGCCATTGCAGTGTTTTATTGTTTCAAGTGCATCTGATCCAGCTAGTGCTGTTAAACTTCTAACCCTAAGAAAATTTGGGACATGGAAGAGAAGGGAGGTGTTGGGGTGTTTGTTGTTATGTTCTGTTAGTGTGTCCTGGAACCTACTGTTTGCAGATAGAAGTCTCTCTTTCTATATTAGAAATTACATTAAGTGTCCCTTTCAAATAATGGCAGGGTCAATATTCATTTGCAGTGAATGAAAATGCATTCATCATTGATCCCAGTTCAGCTGTTTTGCTGCAAAAAGTAGTCAGTTATTTTAATCCCTTCTGTTTCATAGCAGTAGTCCAGACAATGCTGATAGCGTTAAATTTGTGTGCTATATTTACATGAATACTAGAGCCAAGCCTTGCTCTTTTGACCTTGACCAGAAACAGTATGTATGAAAGCCATGAATTATAAATTTTTGTGTGTGTAATTCTAGTAAAGCAGCACTGTATCTAGATCTCAGGATCTTTCTGACTATTTAGTTGTAAGTGTTTTTAAAAGCCCCTTAGGATTTTTAGGTAACATTTTTAAAGACAAAATCTGTGTACTATTTAAAGCATCCTATTGAAGCAGTATTTTTAGTACATTATTTACCTCAACAGATATTTCCTTTAATTTCTAGATGGTATTTTGGTAAGATGGGGAGGAAAGATGCAGAGAGATTATTGTTAAATCCTGGGAACCAGCGTGGCATTTTCTTAGTACGAGAGAGTGAAACCACTAAAGGTATTTCTCTTTAAGTTGACTTTTATTCTAAGGCAAATATTAATTGTTGTTTTTATTGTGTGTGCGCGCACATGCATGTAATTTTTGGCATACAAAAGTATACATACACAAACATGTTACTTGTATGCATATATTTGGAGAGAGACTGAATTTAAACTCTTTGTTAGGTGCTTATTCCCTCTCTATACGTGACTGGGATGAGGTCAGGGGCGATAATGTGAAACACTACAAAATCAGAAAACTTGACAATGGTGGATACTACATCACAACTAGAGCACAATTTGAGTCTCTGCAGAAGTTGGTAAAACACTACAGAGGTAAGTCTGAATCCTGGGTTTCAATACTAGTGTAATGGTTACTAAAGGGGGAAAAAAATCAGCAAGTGGTAATTATGACCTGATATGCTTTTTATAAGCATGCTGTTATATTCTTTTTAATAAAAAATTATAATGGTGATGTCCAGGGCTGTGCTGTAAAAGAAACTGAATGATTATTTTTTATTAGATTTTTATTTGACTTCATTATAGTTTTGTGCATGTTTAACTTCAGTAGCTTCCTTTTCTAATTTTCCAGAACATGCTGATGGACTGTGTCATAAACTAACAACTGTGTGTCCAACTGTGAAACCACAAACCCAGGGACTAGCAAAAGACGCTTGGGAAATTCCTAGAGAATCTTTACGGTTAGAAGTTAAGTTGGGCCAAGGATGTTTTGGTGAAGTGTGGATGGGTAAGAGTAAACGCCTGTTGCACACCTCTGATGTTGTAAAAATTCCTTTTAATTATATTTTAGGTAGATAAATATCAAAGTCTGAAAAGATAATTTGATAAAGAGCTGAAGGCTAAATTACCAGTTATAGCAATATCATTTTTCAAGCATACTGCTTTTAGTGCAAAATCCCTCATAATTTTTAGATGTGAATTCACACCTTGAAAGAAAAGATTTAGTCTGTAACTATAATTCCTGGATGAGGAGATGAGAACTAGTGCAATTGCCTTCAAGAAAAATTCATAGGAAGGTATGGCAGCCAGAAATTTGTTTGGAGGAAAAAGGACAATAACAAGTTAAAGTGGAAGACGGATGCATTAAAAAAGGGCAAGAGGCAAGTGAATATAGCATGCAAAGGACTAATGAAGATACTGTAAAATGTAAGTTAGAAACTTGTTAATATTTATCTAGGAGATTCAGGTCGCAACGCAAACCACTTGAATTTTGCTTTTGTAACTTGCTTGTTCTCAAACACCCCTTAAGTACATTATGCCCTTGGTATGTTTATTCCATAATGTTTATACTATATACAGTTCAATTCAGAGTTAATTATCAATATGGTCACCACTTCATCTATATAAAATAATAAAACTGAAGCAAAAAGTAAGCAGCTTCAGTTGAAAATGTGTTAAGTACAGTCTGGGTAATATAAAATACTTGTCTCCCTAGGAACATGGAATGGAACCACAAAAGTAGCAATCAAAACACTAAAACCTGGTACAATGATGCCAGAAGCTTTCTTGCAGGAGGCTCAGATCATGAAGAAATTACGACATGATAAACTTGTTCCACTATATGCTGTTGTTTCTGAGGAACCAATCTACATAGTTACTGAATTCATGACTAAAGGTATGTGAGCAGTTAACTGGAAAGTAGCAGGTTTTAGAAGTTTATTAAAAGTCCCAGTAACAAGATGAAAATTGTATTGTTTTAAACTAAAATTAAATATTGATTTGCTTAAACCCAGTATAACATAAATTATAACTGACCCTTAAGATCTAATAGATCAGAAAGTAATCCTCTTTACTGAGAATTTTTCCTCTGTTGCAAGTTTTATACCTTTGAAATGCTATTTATATATACAAATGGTGGTAGTATTGGACATAAATACTACCAGGGGAACGTTGCAACTCAGAAGGCTTCCTGCACAGCGTTCTCCGTCACAGTGAGGAGCTGCACTTCAATATGCACCCCAAGGTCTTCATCCTCCCCTATGGCCATGTCCATATCTCCCAGGCGTCAGTTAGTATTAGGAGAGGGGACCCCTGGCCCTAACTCTACACTTGGCCCCTTAAGTCTCAAACCTTTGTGGGGGTTTCCACCCTCCTGGCTTTGGCCCCTTTCCTCTAGGTGTGCGCCCAAACCTAGGTCCACTGTCCTGGGCCTGGCTTCTGGGCCCCAGCCCTGGTTTCGCCCTCTTGAGCTCTGGGCCCCTGACCCTGATCTCGCCCTCCTGGGCTCAGGCCCCTGGCCCCAGTCTCTTTTGGCAGCTGCTAGGATCCCTGACCCTGGCAAAGCTGCTTGTGTGCTGCTCTACCCCTGGAGTCCCAGAGCCTGAAAAGGTAGCTCTTGGGCATCCCTGTGGCCTCCATGCTGCCCCCATAGCCACAATCTAGTCCTCCCATCTTAACCTTAAGCATAATAGAAATATAAGGAAACTGCTTCCCCCTCAACTTCTCACCCACTCTGGGTCAGTACACCACTGCAAGCTATACTTCCCCCTTAGCTGTCAGTCTTGTTCTCTTGGGTATCCCTGGGTCTGTTTCTTGCTGCCAGCTTCTGCAGAAGCTCCT
>NW_005842276.1:674883-694816 GCF_000455745.1 Alligator sinensis
CCCTACAGCATGCAGGGCCAGACTCCCCTTCTGGCTCAGGCCTTAGGTTTACATGCCTCAAAGCCCTGCTTCTTCCTGTCTTGTGGCTCCCCAGCCACACACACGGGCTTCCCCTTTACTTAAAGGCCAGCTTGTGTTCCTCTGCTGTGGTCCTGCACAACCAGCTTAACCTGCTGCATGCTGTTGAAATAACAGGAGCCCCGGGCTCCCTGTTACAGAATGTATAATAGTGTTAAGCTGGGAACTTCTTGGCCTTTGAGTTTTCCATATTTAACCATAACATTTGATTAATATTAAGGTTTTGTGGAGAAAAATTAAAATTTGGGCCAGATGTTGGAAAACTCCCACTAGCACCCAAAACACTGTACCAGTAGTTGATACAGCAGAATTTTATGCTGAAGGCCAATATTTGTATGCCTTGGCTTTGCATGTACTTCTGTCTCTCACTTCTTCATATTCCAAAATAGAGCTGGAAAAGATAGTCTTTAAAAAAATCTTCAGAGGAACATAAAGAATTTAATGAAACTTGCTGATTGTAATTATGATGGCTGTTAGGTTATATAAGGCCAGTATTAGGTTTTGGTTAAAGAAAAACTTGGGGGGAAATTTTCAAATGCACTAAGACTGTGGGTTGGGCATGTCTAATATGTGTCTGAAAAATTTCCCTCTGGAGTTTCCACTTCAACTTTTCATATTTATTTGTGTTTTTTCTAACGTGTGATCTTTTACAGGTAGCTTGCTAGATTTCCTAAAGGAAGGAGAAGGGAAATACTTAAAGCTTCCACAGTTGGTTGACATGGCTGCTCAGGTACTTTAAAAATGTGGTTTCATCATAGAAAATGTTAAAAACATGAAACAAATATATCAACTGAAGATAAATGAGTAATATAGCTACTAGATGGTTTTTATAGCCTCTGTTAAATTTTATAATTTGCTGCAAGGCATAAACGATATGTCAGTAGATGCACTTTAAACTAATGAGCTTTATTAAAATCAGTAATGTTAAGCTCTAATAAAGTTACACTTTGTGCAGTTATATAGTGAAACTAGAGTTAAAAAGATCAACTTATATGTAACATTTTGGTGAATGAACATGATCATAAATAAAACCCTTTTAATAAAATGTTCTTTTTAAGATTGCTGATGGCATGGCATACATTGAAAGAATGAACTACATTCACAGAGACCTTCGAGCAGCTAACATTCTTGTAGGAGACAATCTTGTGTGTAAAATAGCAGATTTTGGTTTAGCAAGGTTAATAGAGGACAATGAGTACACTGCAAGACAAGGTGAGACAAATTTATTTACAGGATAAACATATCTAGTTACCCTGACCTGTTAGAAGCTTTATAAGTAACATAACATCATTGTACTTTATCAATACAATTAAAAAATTGTGAACAAATAAATGTTAAGAATGTTGTCTGACCTCTTCTGCTTTTAACTTTTACAGCCATCATTTTACAAGTAATCTCTTAAAATATAATTTGATAACTATCACTTATTTTAAAGAATTATTAGGTATTTTGCATGACCATCTTGAGACATTTTAAAGGGCTTGAATTTCTGAAAGTTACATCCTTTTAAAATACGAAATTGGCCACCCAAAATCACTGCTTTTAAGTTCGACCATTATTTCTTGTTTTCATATTTTAAAGTCTGAAAAATCCCTTTATATTAAAAGAATGTCAAGTCACCCTACTTAAATTTAACTTTGTTAATTGAATTAAAATCTTGTCAGTGTAATAACTAATTTCAGAGTATTAGTTATACTTGCATATAAGCAATTGGTATTTATGCAGGAAATGATTATTTTTCTCTCCACTGTTTCAGGAGCCAAATTTCCAATTAAATGGACAGCTCCTGAGGCTGCATTATATGGTCGGTTTACAATCAAATCAGATGTGTGGTCATTTGGAATTTTGCTGACAGAATTAGTAACAAAGGGTAGAGTGCCATATCCAGGTAAGAAATAATTAAATAAGCCATTATTAGAGGATTGTATGTTATGAAGATTATATAATAGGGTATATATTATGAACACCAAAAGGATATTTCTTTTATTTGCAACTTCTTAAACTGTTCAGTTTACATTTGTTCTCAAAGCTGTTCAAAATCTTCCTCTTCCTTTGAGGTTTCTTGCTGTAGTTTTTCATGATTGGGAAATACTGAACCAGTTCTGTTTCCTCCTGCTGTTGGAAGGAGTTTGTCTTCGTGTACCAGATGAAGCTGGTAGATAGATAGCTTCATTTAGCTTCCTGTTGAGGGGGAAAAAAATATTCCCCAAACATACCAGAAGTATTTAGAGGATTAAAATATTTTTTCAATAGGAAGGTGTTGGTATCTAAAGCCAGAAAAAGACTGACAGTTGTTTGGAATTTATTTTCATGTGTAATGTTCACAACTGAAATTCTTTTATTTTAGGGATGGTGAATCGGGAAGTTCTGGAACAAGTAGAACGTGGCTACAGGATGCCTTGTCCACAGGGTTGTCCAGAGTCTCTCCATGAGTTAATGAAATTATGTTGGAAGAAGGACCCTGATGAAAGACCAACTTTTGAATATATTCAGTCTTTCTTGGAAGACTACTTTACTGCTACAGAACCACAGTACCAGCCTGGAGACAATTTATAAGCCAACAGCCTACATGAAATGCACAAATCTGCCAAATGCAAAGAACTTGCAAAGAATTCCTTGCTTTTTTGAAGTAATTGCAGGAAAGAATTTTCACCACTCTGCACGCTTTTAATGGCAAACTGGAATTGCATAATACAGTTGCACAAAACCACTTGTAAAGTGTTATACCCTAACTTACCAATGATGTGATTGGGTTTTTTCCAATTTATTTTAGGGTCCAAAGGAAGCTCTCTAAAAGTAATGGAGGATAAAATGAGTTTTGGCATGACCATATCAAAAAAATGTGTGTTTAAAATTTTTATTTCCCTTATGTTTTAATAATGCTTTGTTAGAAGGGGAATTGTCTGGAAATACATGCTGCAAGTTTCGGACAAAAAGTTTTTAAGCAAAGGAAGATTACGGGACCAAACAGTTCCATTCCAATTCTATAACACTTCCTGTGTTCAGAATTTGGGGTGGGGGGAGTGCATTTAAAAATGGTACAACCATATTTGAGATACTGATTCATAATCTTGATTTTAAGCTTCCTTTTGCACGGACTTAATTAGGGTAGACAAGGTTAAAAGAGAACTTTGAGCAGTGTATGACAAACTTGATTAAATGATAGACCTGAGTAGTGGAATTGGAGAGCATAATGCACTGTGTTAATACTTGTATTAATGTAACTGGAAAGTAGCATGAGAGATTTTCTTTTTTCCTTTTTATTTGTTTTTCTGCGTAGCTAATTAAGAATAATGAAGGTAACTAGAAAATGAGGTAATATTTTATAAGTTACATTGAAAAAAAATTGTTTGAACTTGAAACCATACTATACAATCAGAGGGAAAATTCTTTAATCTTTTAAGCTCCAATCTTACAATGAGTTTTGTGTGAAAAGACAAAGGTTGTTGAAAAATCGAAATTAATCTGGTAAACAGCCACATTTTAGTCCAGTCTGAGACAGATTTGGTACTGAGACGTAGCTAATATGTATTAACAGGGATCAGTGCCACAAATGTAAAATGTCTCATTTCAGGGATTTGATTGCACTTTTAATTTTTCTTGAATATAAAGACTCTCACACTCTCACACACTCTCCCTCTCCTCCTCCCCCCCCCCCCCCCAACAGAACTATTTAAGTCACAATAAATAGAAAAAAATGTGAAGGTTTAAAATCTGGAGGGACAAAATATATTTAATATTACCTAATATTGTGATGACAAACTTGTGTTGGAAGCCAGCTCAGATCACACTACATCTATATTTTCTTCAACTGTCGACATATCGAGCAATGGCATTGTCTACAGTTTAACAATTGGCATAAAGTTTCCAATTAAGCTTTCGTACTTTAATGATGAATATCTAAATTGTTTTTTCACATATTGTGATTAAATTCATGCTATCATTGTAAAACTGACAAAGTAGGTAATGTAGTTCTGGTACTAAAAGTTATTTTTCATGTGTTTACACTCTGCTTTGTACTGAATCCCTCTACCAAATGGATCTGTAAGAACAGTGCCGTTATTTTCCCATTTTCCCTCATCTCATCTGTGAGTATCAAATTTTAAAAGGGCTTTATGTAAAAATAATAAAAAACATGGAATTGTAATTTTTCTAAATATTTTAAAATGGTAACACAATCATAAAAGTTTGTGTATTAATACAGTTATAACAAAAATGCTAGAAAATGATGCTGGCATTATTTGGATTTTAATTACTGAATGGAATAATTCCTTGTAATAACATTTGTATAGTAAAGGAATAAAACACTAACTTAATGAGTGTGTTCATTGTAAATGGTAGTGTATTATAAAACTTCTCCAAAAAGTTTGTATGTTTATGAAATTTTATTTGTTTCACCTCGAGACCTTGATGTGGATCTTACCGTAACCGAGAGTTTTAAAGTTCACATTCACACTTTTATATAATAGTAATGCGTTTTATTATGTAATTAAGTATTTTTATAAAGTATGGTATTGTTGAATTGTTTTGCAGAATTGGTTTAAAATAAAATTCTTGATTTGCATCTTATTATTAAAAGAAGTAGTAGTTGGTTTTCAAACTACTTTGTCTACATAAGGAGGAAAATTAGCTGGAAAGCTATAGGGAACTTAAAGGATTGCTTCACTACTTCCTTCATAAGTATTGTCATATACTTTTTGAGAAATTTAAAGTGACATCATTCATTTTAAATGGTTCCTATTGTGAAAGGGGAAATTTTCCTAAAGCACTTCAGAAATCTTTAGCAGTCATCATTCAGAATCAACCTTTTAAAACTGACACTATATTGGACAGGCATAGTTTGAATTCCCATTAGCAAAATGTCAAAGCAAACTCCTCTACTTATTCATAATTGCTCATTACAGGTAAAACATTGTTTCCTCTTGTTTCTGTATAATCATTCAGGGAATTTCTTAGTCTAATTCTATGATGTCTTCTTAGCTTTGAATAAAATGTTATGCATCTCAGTGACAACTCCTGTTGAATGGGCATTTACAACCAGTCCCAAATTTATGTTCTCTAAACCACAGCAAACAAACTAATATAAAAGTACAACAGATTATTTTTACAGAAAGTTTATTGTATTTTTATTATATCCTGCAGTGTAATCAATGCTTTACTATTGATTTTTTTTTTAAATGGAAACAATTCTGTAATATTTCTGGTAAAATCTGTATTCAAACCTTGTTCATCAGTTTTGTCATACACTTCTTTGTGGTAGATCTGCAAGCTGTTCCCATCGTGTATTGTTCTTGCAGCTTTGGTATTTTTTAAAAAGTTCATACTTTTTTTGAGTAATTAAACTTCCAAAAGTACAATTATTTGTATGATCCTGCTTTTTTAGAGAAAAAGGAAGGCTATTTTAGATCTTGCAAGCATAGAATGTTCTTATTTCTTTTTTATTTTTCAAATGTTTTGAGTTCTTATGATCATGAAGACCTGAAGAAGTGAAGTTTAAACCAAGGCTTACAATCTGAAACAATAACTAATGGACCAGTTACCATATGCCATTCATCTATGATGATGGCTCTGAAACCTAAAGCACATTTATGACACCAAAAAAACTGGAAGTGTGGAAAGACTGTATGATCCAAATTTAATACCAAAATAAAAGGGGCTACTATAAATATTAGTATGTTTAACGCCATAAAACATCCATGTTAAACTTTTATCAAAAGATGTAGAATCTTGTATTTCTACCAGCCTGTCAGAAAATGCAGAAGTGTTGCTGCAGTGTATATGGGCAAATTAGGCTGCCTCTTTCTCCTACTGAAAAAAAAGCCTTGCTCAGTTGTTCGAAAGATTTGGGTATGGCTGCCTAAGGCCAAAGAATTCAGGATCCCAAGTATATGGAGGCTCCTACTTGCAGTCTTAAGTCATGCTAGATTTCAAAGAGCAGGGTCTTTTTAGATGGCATCTGTGCTGTGGTTTATTTCTTTTGGTTGGCTCCAGGGAGCTCCTCCCTCAGTGTATGGGTTTCTCAATCCAAGGTGTCTGATTTTCCCCATGAACTGTATAAAAAGTTTTGATACCTGACACAAGGTTCTAGCTTGTGCTTTAGGGATCAGGAGCCTGAGTTTTTATAGAATCTCATTGGGGGTTTTTTTTTCAGTTGCATTAGAGCCTAAATGCATACCTACTGTATGTACAACACTTTGTTGCCTGTTTAAACATTTTTTCATTTACGAAGTCATACATTTTGGTAAATTTTTAATGACTGTTATAATATGGAAATTTTCAAACTTCATACTCTCCTCTGGAATAGCACCTCTTGTAAATTTTCTACTTATTTTAGGTGAGTAGAAACATGCTTTGGTCTTCGATACCACTTTCCATCAAACAAAAAAGAATGAGCCCAATCTCTATCGATATTTGACAGGGACTTGGGAAGAAATCGGAAGTTTAAAAAGGACATTCTGTATAAAATAGTGAATCTGAGTATGTGATACAATATTCTGCACAGTGGTCAAGTTGGTATCTATCAATAGATAGAGTAAAAGGAGCACTATAAGGTACCCTGCTAATACATTCTTTTATGCTGCAGCTGCACAATTCTTTAATCTTTCAGCTAGAATTCAAGAAGGAAGCACTATGAGAGAGATGCACCTACCAGTGTATTTTACATATGGCCCTGAAAAATCCTAGCATACGCTCATAATTTATTTTTTCTTGACTTTCCCTGGATTTCAACTAGTGATAGATTGTCTTCATTTATCCAATCCACCATGCTAATTGATTTTTCCCTAGTAGTGTAGTGATGCGCCTTCTCTCTGTTATGCTTATGTTTAATTTTATGATTGATCGATGTTATGATTACTTAAAAGCAGAAATACAATCTTGGAAACCTGCTCTTGCACATTGTGGGAGGCTGCAGTGGCTTCCTTTGGTGCCTCGCTGTCTCCTGTACTAACCAGTCAAGAGAATGAATGTTCAACCTGCAAATGCTTATAGTATAGTCACAGAACACCAAGCATTCCCAGAAGCACTGAATTTGAAAGCATTACATTTAATCTTCTTAAAACATTTGTCAGAAAGACAGCTACTTCCAGAGAGATTTTTTTGTGTGGAAACAGTCTGATTGATTGCTTTGTTAGGTCTACAGTGTAAGATGAGTAGATTATTAAAAGCCAAAAGTAACCTCTAGAGGAACTGGCATTAAAAGAGCCCAAATACTTAAGGCTGTTATTGAATTAAGAAAAGTAGATAGCAAGCATATATGGTACTTACCAACAGATACTCCCCTGGTTTCAGTTCTAACATTAGGGTGGTCGGCAAACAGTAAACCCTCTGCAGCTAGGGACTGAGAGAGGGGTTTCAGCCAACTAGCAGTATCTTGACCTTGCCAAGTCAGCCAGTTTGTCTGAGCTGTTGAACTGTTAACTATTTAATACACACCTGTTCCACACACAAGCTCCCTTTGATCAAACTATCTAGCTACAGTATCTGTCTGTGGGGTTTCTGAGGTGCCTTCCTTATTAAATTGCACCAGCTAGATCTTTCATCCTTACATCTTAAAGCACTTTACAAAAGCTGAGGCAGAGAAAGGGAAAGTGACTGGCCAAGTTCTCTCAGTAGGTAAGTAGCAGAGTCAGGAAAAGAGCTTTACAGAACTGTCTCCTAGGAAAACCTTTTCAATAGCCTGACAGTATCATCCTTTCCTACCAGCTAGGGCTTCCTGATATGCTGTTGTGAAGTGATCAGCTTGCTATGGGTGTGCACCTATATGGATGTATGAACAACTGTGCTGCTAAAGTGTGTGGGGTTTATTATGTCAGTTTGTTAACTAACCCCTCTTTCACCGAGAAATAAACTACCATAGTTTAACTTCTGTTTACCACCAGGGAAGAGCATGCATAGGAAGATTTACTGTAGTGCAACTGCTGTGCTAATTTACTTCCTAGTAAGTTGTCTGGATGTCCATACCTTAAGAAATGTTTATCATCACTTACAGATCCAGGGGAGTGTTGGCTACTTTATCTATAAAGTTAAGAGGTCCCTGCCATGAGAAGTATATTCCTGAGTGCTTCATCAATATCTTACGCGCACTCTGTATGTACATTCTTCTGTGTTGCTTGTGTAGTCCTAAACATTTTAATGGGAATCCAAGTAGGAGACTGGGTTCACCCATATTGAGCTTTGTGGAGGACCTATTCCTACCATTGCAGGTTCCTCCTTCTGAAACAACAATATTTAGTTTTACACAGGATATCAGAAAATGGTCTTGTTCTTTAGGGTATGTCTATATGGCACAAGGCAATGCTGTGCATAGATATCCAAGCTATAGATAGGGGAAGCAGCATTGTGCTTAGTAATGTAGTATGATTGTGTGTTGCTGTACCAAAGCCCTACGCTTGCAGGTGATATTGCACTGGGCAGACCTACCCTTAGTCTCTGTCTGCTAAACACCATCCTTTTAACCTGCAACCGTTCTCCATTTCAACATGAAGACCTTTGATTGAATCTGTCTATTCATCTAGATGGTCACCAAATCTCACAGCAAATGCTGGTAGCATTTCTAATACTTCATAGCCAGTGGCAGTAGAATGTAGTCTTGCTGTCTAAAGTACAGTACTAAAGCTAGTGTGAAGTCCCGTTTAATTTTATCATTTATACCTCTTCCAAAGTAAAAGCATTGGAATTGCCATTGTATCCACCCTGTGACAGTAGACACGTGCAAACTGCAGGCAACTAAATTTCCTAGTCATTACAGCTATTTTACTTTGGTTGCTAAGAAGACATCTCAAGAAAGCCCTCAGTATCAGCAAGTTTAAGCATTAAAAAATTAGGAGTCAAACCCCATGTTTCCTTATTAGCTTTTCAAAAAAAAATAGTTCTTACACTATTAAAATATTTTTAGCTTTATGATTGTTTCATCTTTAAGCTCCCTTCCTGCCCTGTGTTACAGTTTCTCTCCTATACCTGGGGGCTAGAAGCTTATCTTTTTGTTGTTGTTTTTGCTGCTATAAAACCAAGTCTCACATGACTCCAGCAGCTGAGTCTTTAAAAAAAAAGTCGTCACCAGCCGCTAGGAGAGTTAATATGAACTCTGTTTTACACAGGAAGTGACAGTATGTTGCTAAACCTGGACTCATTCTCTCCAGTCTTGTCACAAATGGGTGACATCCATAATATGCACGCTCTCTTGCGCTTTACGTTCACTAATTCGTTTCTCCCCCGCAAGTATTAAGAAGGAGGCTCAAATCCTGCCCCTGGGTGCAACCACACTCAGACCGTGATGTGAAACGGCGACTTTCCAGCTGGTCGGTATTGCTAGGAGCCAGACCATATCCCCGCAATCCAAAGGCTGCAAAAAGTTAGAGACTAACTGCAACTTGGCAGGATGATATTAGCCCTTTAAACAAGCAAAGACTGGCAGCAGCTACACCAACGCTACTCTGTCCCCCCCATAGCTCCTCCTGTTTCCCCTCTCTCTGCCTCCGCGTTCCACAACTGTCTCTCTAAGTTCTAGAACGCCCGAAGCGGCCAATCGGAACTCTGAGGCGGACGTAAGCGTACCAATCGGAGCGGAGCTTGGCCTCCGGGAGTGGAAGGCTTCCAGCGATTACTTTCTCGTGTCTGTGGCCTGGGAGCTGCTGGGCCGGCATGGTGCGGGGCCGGATCACCGCGCTGGCTGTCAGCGACGTGCGCTTCCCCACCTCTCTGGGCCACCATGGCTCCGATGCTATGGTAAGCGCTGCAGCGAAGGGCGGCTCCCGGTCCCAGAGCGCTGCCCTGGGCTCGCAGAACTGGGCTGTACCCAATACTGGTCTCAGCTGCAGGGCCCTGGCAGGGGCACCGAGTCGCCAAGGGAGCTTGTCCCGGGAGAGGCAAGCGGCTGAGGTCAATGGAAGAATGAGCTTCCCGAGGCTCAAGATTCTCCTATGTGAACCTTTAATGTTCAGTCTCATCAAATGGATTTGTGTAACTCCCTCAGCCATGTCACTCCCTAAAAGGCTGGCATTAAAAAACACTGCAGGGGAGGGAGGAGATGATTTGTGTTAGTTCCCCAGGCTTCTGTTTCTGTTGCACCAAACTTAGCTTGCCTGGGGGAGTCCTTTGTAGTGCTGCTACTTCACATGTGATTAGGATGTGGGTGAATTGGTTCCTATCTTCCTCTGTTAAGTTTCTCGCACCAATCTTTTGGTCTTCAATTTAGCACCCGGACCCTGACTATTCTGCTGCCTATGTTGTAATCGAAACGGATGCGCATGACGGACTCAAAGGTTATGGCTTAACATTTACATTGGGTAAAGGCACAGAAGTTGGTAAGTTATTCTTATACCCTGAAATTCAAATGAGCCCCAAGTCCAATGGAAAATGTTGTTGGGGTCTTTTCCGAAGGAAATACAGGGAACTATTTTGCCTTCATACAATATCTTTTTTTAAGTGACAGGTCTTGGAACAGCGTAGAAGGCCATAAAGTCCAGGGTTGTAGAGGCTGCAAGTTAAGCAATGTGTTAGATCTTTGTTCTAATCAGTCACCTATTTGACCAGCCCTGTGAAATCCCTTTACAGACTCCCATAAGACAGCTTGTTTCAGACTTGTGATCCTAACTGTAGTTGTCTGATTCTAAACTCACAAGTGCCTTGTGAATGTTTTAAGCTTTAACATCTCCTGCATTTCTCTGTTTTCCTGCTTGCTTTATAAAACCAGGAAACGGGTGACTGAAAATTGCAGTTGCCATAGAGTATTCAGGATTGGGTTTTTACCCTTGCTGATCATTGGTGTACGCGCACAGACATTTAGAAGAGATGAAGGAAGATAGCATCAGCAAGAGTGTATTAGTGTTGTACATACCATGATGGGATTTCCACAGGATGGTAAAAATCCCATCCCGTTAACAGTCATGCTTTTTCATGTAAGTTCTTATTGTTGCCAAATCTTTTGTTATCCCCAGTGATACTACTTTCAGTAGTATCAGTGGCCTACACTGGCTTTGAGTTCAAGCCCTGATTCCACAGAAAGCTATGTGAAGGTCCAGGGATTAATTTATAGAGTCCCTTTGACCTCCCACCTACTTGCATTCAGCTGTTCGTTTCTCTTTGCAGCTTCAAGGCCTTTGATTAGAAAGGTCAGGATTGTATGTCATATTTGTAAAACACCAGCATGAGTGTTGACTGCACTGGGAAAGTTTTTAAAAAGAAGGAATGAAGGCAAATGGTGACTGGATTTATATTCTCTCTAATGTATAAATGTTGAAGTTATTACACAGTTTAACTTATTAAGAAGGTATTGCACAATTGAGCAATTCAGGAATCCAATAACTTTACTATGTATATCTAAGATATTGTCTGGGACAGTCCATGTCTGTTTTTATTCTTAGGGAAGGGGAGTAGAGGTTATATGCCTCTTACATTTAAAGCTCCCTTTGCCCTGTCCACAGACACTAGCAAATGCTAATGCCATTTTAGCTCTATTGATTGGTAACATCTGGAGCCCTGGGTGAGCTGTGCCATTTGTACAAGGCCATCCAACTTTGTGGACACTGGAAAAGTTTCAGTACATTTTCTTGACAGACTAGGTTTTGGGGCTTTTCGTTTGTCCTAATAATTTAAAGTTCTAAACCAGTGATTCAGGTGGTGTGAGATTTTTTTTGTTCCAGTTGCTGCACAACATTAGTTCTATTAGATGTCCAAACACTAATATGTTATTCACAAGATAAACCCAGAAATTTCAAATAGGAATTCATAGTATCACAAAACATTCTGACCTGTTGTGGTCTTTCTGAGTTCTTTGTCACAGAAGCATTGCCCTATTATTTTTCTGTAGTCAAGAAACAAGTGAACCCCAAAAGCCAGCATTTACCAAGAGGTGGTTTCAATCTAAAAGTTTTGAGAACCACTGATCTAAACATACCTCTCAGATGCCCAACATGTTTGAATGGTGACCATTGGAAGCATGTCTGTGATAAATGTGAGCTTGATCTTACAGAGTGTCAAATGCTCTCATTCTGTTCCAAGCATGCCCTTAAGCACATGAGTGATCTTAATGGGACTGTTTTGCTAATTAATGTTTGCGTGTGCTATAAATGTATTGGAACCTACAGGATCAAGTTCCTCTTCTCTGAAATGAATACAATTTTCACACAAATTTCCCTGTGTCATGTCCCCTTAATACCAGGGTTTGTGCTCAAGAAGGTTCTCTTTCTGTCTCATTAAGGCATAACATTCTAGAACCTCGTACCGACGGTCAAAAAGCCCGAGGCTGAATCAATTCAATCTTTGCAGGTTAATCTAAGATGTGTAGATTGAACTGATAAGCAAGTGAATAGACATTCTTTCACTTTTGAGTCCAGAAATGCAGTCACTTGCCTACAGTGGCCCAAGCCAGAAGCCAGGGGACAGTAGAGAACACCTCCCTGCTCTGCTGGATCAGACAGCTTGGGCCAGGGCTAGCCCGCCCATCCTGTGAGGCGGGGTTTGCAGGAGAGTGCAAAGCATCCTTGGATGCTGAGGGACTGAGAGTTAACTTGAATCTGGAGGGGATCTGACACAAGTTCAATAAACTGATTTAACCTAACTCAGTTAGGTCTGATACTACATCCATCCAGGTTTATCTTAAACTGGTTTCAGCTTCTTTGAAAGCAGTTTGTGTGCATCGAAATTCTGTTCTGTTACAGATTTGAGCCAGTTTCCAATCACTTATACTGGTTTATTTGTGATTTCTGTCCCTAGCCCTTGAGGAAGAAGATGCTTAGCAAACAGATTATTGGGTGTTTCACTGATGTTAGCTTCTTTTCAATACCAGTGTTGTTGCTCTTTCATGGAGAAAGATGCCCCTTTAGAGCTCTACCACTTTTTATGGATCAGTGAAAAGGAAATCACTATTTAAGTGGTAAGGAAATCTGGGGACTTGATTAAAGTGAAATAAAATGAACTGTCAAGTATCTGTCTATCAGCTTTGTTTTCTCCGTGTTATCAGTGCTGGCAAGAAAAAGAAAAGAGGACTAGGCTGAAGCAGGTGCTTAAGTACTTGACCCATATTTACATAGCACATAAAAAGATTGGACAAATTCTTGGAAAAAGGGCATCACGAGCTATTGAGCACAGGAACTAGGGATACAGTGTCTGAACTAGAACTTCTTATGCCTTAAATGCTGGAGGCTGCGAGTGAGAGAGGACTAGTGGGGGAAAAACACCTTGATCATGCCTAGTTCACTCTTTCAGCATCCACTTTCAGCCACAGCGTGACAAGGGATACTGGGCAGGATGGACCTATGGTCTGAGCCAGTAAATAGCAATTCTTATGTTCTTGTGTTCTTATACCATTGCAAAGTATATGTTCATCTTTTGCATGTACAAATTACGCAAGCATAAGCAATTGAAAGCACAGCTCTCAAGTACAGAGCCAGATTCTCAATATGGTCATACATCTCAACAGCTGAACAACTGAAAGACTAACAATTCCATATGTCCACTGTATGCCTATAAGGCCTTGTCAGAAGTTAACAACTGTTTATTAGCATATGTCTGAATCTTGACTTGTATCTTCCTTACACACTGCCTGAGAAAGTGGGATGCAATGCAGGTCCAATCCCTCACTTCCTAAATTGTTCATATGTGGACCTATGAACAATTTACTGTGGGTTCAAAAGGAGCAGGTGGGTGCTGTGCATCAGCTACTCACTCTGCTGTCACTGCTTATACATTGCTGATGGTAAACGGAAGCTAACTTGGGGTGACTTAATGCTTTTTTTCATTGAGGACACAACTGTGTCCAAGCCCTAAGGTTATTATGCAGTTTTAAGTCTTGCACCTTTAAGTCCTATAACTAATACACACTATTTTTCCTTAGAAAATGTTCATGCTGGTCTCCAAGCAACTCTTATAAACATGTTACTGTCTAGTAACCTTTTGGCTAGCAATGTCCTTGGATCACAGCATGACAATAACAATCGTAATCCATTAAACCCTTGCCACTCAGGTCTGGAGATTAGTAAATGCCTGACAACCTCTAAGAAACCATTCTAACATATGTGATACCCTTGATCAGATTATATGATGTCTTTGTCTTCCTAGATCCATATTTATTTAAAGAACTAATTCCATTTCCTCTTCAAAAAAGGATTGCCCATTGCAATCTAAAAGAAAACAAGCAAATGTTCACAACTGTTTCTGCTCAAAAACAGCAAGACTTTTGTCTGTATCCTCATAAAAATAGTCTCTAAATATACCAATATGCTACATGCCAGCTTGAATGTAGTCATGCATGCCAGCTTGAATGTGCTTTAATGTGTCAGTTCTTGTTCATGTATCCACTTGGGCAATTTAACCACTGCCGTTATTAAGGCTAGGATTTGGTTCTTTGTGCATGGCCTGGATTTGGTATCATGCTGAGTAACCTCCGCTTGTTCAAGTTAATGGGAGCTAAGGTATTTTAGTTACCTAAGTGGCCCCAAATACTGTAGGGTGTGAGCACCCCACAGTCATTCATGTATTTGTCTTTACAATGCCCCAGTGAGGTGGGCAAATGGTATTAGTCCTCATTTCCAGATGGGGCACTGAAGCACAGAAATGCTTCGCTCATGGCCGTGTGGGTAAGTCTGATGGAACAGAGGCATGACCCCAGGTCTTCAGATCTCAAGCTAGTGCCTTTACAATGGTGGCTTGCAGGATTGGTCTAAGATCTCCTGTTCAGTTTCTTCTTAAGATTTCCTTTGTCTCTTCTGTTAATGAAAATGTTTAGATGATAGTAACATTCCTAATGCATGCGTCCTTTCTGTAATTGCCCCCCTGCCCTCTACAGCCTGCTAGAAAAGTGTGCGTAAGAAGATACTTTCTTACTTAGCATGTGTTCTGCGCTAACAAAACCCCCTGCTGGGAATTCCTGATGAGATCAATAGTGGAATATGGCACTGAAACAAGCAAGACTTTTCCATTAGGATCCTGGGGAGCTGAAACAGCTGGGTTGGAACTACTGTTATATAATGCTCAGAAACAAAAATACATAATAGAAAAAATAAATTTGGTGTGGCTCCCAGTGCCCTTTCTTTTGTGAGATATGTACTATACCTGCCAAAGGCCTACCATATTCATGGAACTGCTGTTTTCCTACTGCATTTTAGGGCAGCTGTTCTATTTTTACTAGTACACGTTACTTTAGTAGGTTAGATTTTTAACTCGTCGCAGGAGATAATAGAGGCATCTTCACAGCCCTTTACCAACTAATTGATCCTCCTGGCAGCCCTCTGAGGAAAATATTATGAACCCCATGTAACAAAGATGGAAACATAGGAGGGAGAGTGGTTGTGTGGCTTGGCTGAAGACACTAGCAGTCCATGGCAGAGCTGAAGTTATATGTCAAACCTGGTTCCCTCTTGCTGGTTCAAACCACTAGGTTAAGACACTCAGAAAGCATTGCAGCCTGAAATGGTGGTAAAAGAACTGTGAATTATTTTTCTAAATGTTTTGTTATAATTCAGCAATATATCCTGGTGTGTTTTGCAGTTGTTTGTGCTGTTAATGCTCTCTCTACCCACGTGGTTCATAAAGACATGGAAGAAATTGTCAGCAATTTTAGAAATTTCTACAGGCAACTCACCAGCGATGGGCAGCTCCGATGGGTAAGATGCATCTGGGGTGTTCATGTGAAATAGATGTATAAACGTATTTTCACCTAAGTCCCTCTCTGCATTCAGAGGCTGTAGTTGCAGCGCAGTTATGGAATCTTGCAACAGTTCCAGAGGGATGGGTTTGAGCCCCACTTTGGACTTGTGCCCCTTTTGACCTGGCTGTAAATGGGAACCTAGTCAATTCAGATTGGGGAGTAAGTGTAAGTTGACTGCAATGCTAGCCGCATCTCTCCTTTTTTGTGTCAGTGGCTGTAGACACTAATGTCTGGCCACTAGGCTCAGAAGGGCCTTGACCTCTGTGTACAGTTATGGTAGAAAAAGAAAATTAATTTAACGCAAGCTGGGGCATTGCAATTATATCTACTCAACTTCTACCCATGCAGAGCTCTGTTGATTTGGTTTCCAAGTGAATGCTAGTATCTACCCACACAGATCTGCTAACAGAAGGAAGGCCTGGGTTCCAAAGTGTGCTTTCTGCCTGTTCAGAGATCAGATATCTTCCTCTCTCTGCCCATTCTTTGTTCTCCATTCATTGACTCACGTGCTCACAAAATGGTTCTGTTCAGTTTGGGTTTTTGGAAATGGAAAATCCAGCTGAGACCAGTATGGAGATTACCACTGTGGCATTCTTACACTGCAACTAATACATAGCAAGTTCAGATGTGTCCCACCTTTCCCAGTAAATACAAGGTTGTCTTTTAATGTCACTGGCTCATTTTTCCTTTACCAGGGTTTTTGTTTTATTTTGTTTGGCTGAATATTGTGACTGATGTGATGACTTAATTTCCACTTAATAGTAAATTGTTAATTGTGTCTATGTGAGTCTTTATCTTTTGCCCACAGATTGGTCCAGAAAAAGGGGCTGTTCATTTGGCAACAGCTGCCATTCTGAATGCTGTGTGGGATCTGTGGGCTAAGCAGGAGGGAAAGGTAATGTATTTAGACCTGGCAGACAAGCATGTTACTGCACACAGTGAATTGTGGGTGTTCCTCCTAATTATCCAGCTTTTGCAGAGTTAGGTCCTGACCCTGTAGTGATTTATGCATGTGCTTAACTTTTAGTTCACAGAAGTATGTGCACCATCAAGTTCACTGGGGCTTCACAGGGGCTTTACTTTTTGTAAGGAATTGTTTGCATGCTGCTTTGATGGATATCCATCATTTCTCATTATATAATCGGTTTTGTTTTCTAGCCTCTGTGGAAGCTACTAGTTGACATGGTAAGACAATCTTGTTCTGTGTGAGGCATGATGGCTGTTGGGCACTGAAGTTTTTGCTTTATTAAGAGTAAAATGTTGGCTTGTATCCAAGCTAAAATTACACCTATACAGCATGTGCCAAGGTTCGAGAAACCTGAGTTTGTGCAAGGTGTGGATGTTAGTTTCTGGTCTGAAAGATCTTTCCCTTCCTAGGTAGTTGTGCAAAGCTGGTTCTGGCCATACCCAACTAGATAAACCATCCCTTTTTATCAGGTCATTGTTACAGACCCTTCCCTGTCCCAGTATAACAACACACATGGTGATAGGAACCCATCTATACTGATATTAGTAAATTATGTACAAGACTGGAATCTTTGTGTTGGCTAATCAGTGAATTGATGTACCTGAACACAGCAATTTCTATGGAAGGGAAACTAGGAAAATGCTGATGGATGTCTCATGCTTTGATATGTGTATTATCTAAGTATCGCCCTTTTGTAATTATGTCATCTTATTCTTCGCGGTTTGTTTCGCATTAAATATTCTTTGACCAGGATCCCAAGCAGTTGTTATCCTGCATAGATTTCAGGTATATCACCGATGCACTGACAGAAGAAGAAGCTTATGGTAAGTCATCCTTCTGTTAAGAGGCAGATTGTGGTTCCCTTTTGCGTCCTTTATTCCTTGAGCTTTCAATGATTTCAGCGGGTCTAGTGGAGGATTAGTTCACTCCTTGTAAGAGGATCAGCGTCTGGCTTTCTGAAAACAGCAGAGTGGTGGGGGTGGGAAAGAATTGTACTTTGAATTCATGTAATATTTTCCCTTCATTCCTTTGCAGAAATACTCGTAAATAGCCTACTTGGGAAAAAAGAAAGAGGTAAGCTATTAAATTAATATATGTGATAATTTTTTTCTAGAAGCATAATGGGACCAAATACTTTGTTTAGTATTATGGTATGGACACATGACATGTTCACTGGGAAATAAATGGACTTTTCTGCATAATAAAAGTGGAGCAGATGCATGGTGCTCAGGCTGATGACTTTAGTCATTCAAATCCAGGGTAAAACTGAAGAAACTTTACTGCATGGGGATGGTACTGCATTGACTGTCTTGTGTGTCTGCTCTCCTAATCAGTACCATCCCAAAGGTACCCACTTACTTGGGTGCAAACCAGCTCCCTTGCCTCCTCCTTGCCAGGTGCTGTAATAGTGTCTGCTGTGGGCAAGTAGCTTGGAAGAGCTGGCTGTGTGCCCATTCTTACTGAGTACACTTACTACAGCATTTCTCCATAATAATTGTCATGTGTCCACACCCTAAATATGGTACTTGTGGGTGAGAATCCCATTCTTTAAGAAGAAAACTGGGAGTTGGAAACTGATGTTCTCATTTGCATCTTATAAAATTGCTTCCTTATGAGTCATGCGGGAGGTGGAAGCTGTATATGGTGAACAAATTTGTGCTGCCTTGCTGGTCCCTGCTGTGATGAATGTTCGTCAGCCATGTTGGCATGGTGATGCTGCTTCTTGTATTGTAATGGGGTTTTTTTCCTGGGCTGCAGCTCTGTTGAGTTTGGGAATGACTGTGGAGAGAACAGGATCATTTTTTGTCAACAAATTTGACCTGTCCTGTTTTAAAACACTATTTTTTTAAGTTCATTTGCATGAGAAACAGTTTTAGTAAAATTGTCGTACAACATAGCCATCCATGGAATAGAAAACCATGTTTTCATCATGATGTTCTTTCTCTTTGCAGAAGAACAGATGTTAACACATGGATATCCTGCTTACACCACCTCATGTGCTTGGCTGGGCTACTCAGACCAGCAGTTAAAACAGGTTTGCTTCTTTGATATCAAGATCTTAAACATTTCTCTCCAGGGGGTAGTGGTGATAAATGATGGTCAAACATTCAGTGGTGGCTCTTAGACCTGTAAGAGCTGAGTCCTGAGAGAGAGCCTTAAGAGCTGAGTTCTAATATGAAGCAAAAAGTGAAGCCCTGCATAGCACGGATGTAGGGGGAGTGAAGGCCATGTTGAGGAGTGGAGTTTCTGGGCTGTATCTACACTAGGGTTGTAGCCACTGCTCTAGATACTTAAGCAAGCTATTAGGGTAACAGTGCAGGTCAGTTTACCCTGGTTCGTTGTGCATAATGAGCATTTTGCTCTGGTGCAGATATGATGGTGTAAATAAAGGACATGTTTACGTGGGAATACTTAGGAAAGTAAAAGCAGGTTAAGTAAAGTTGTGAAGCTAGTGTTTTCAATCCTTGTGTGTATACTCTCATTCAGAAGTTAAGTGGCTTTTATCTTGCTGTAGTTTAGCCCTCAAGGAAGAAGGGTATCTTCATACAGAGAATGAATGCTTTGTAGTGTCACATCTTCCTTAGTTCATCTTAACTTTCTCAAGTATCCCTATGCAAACAGGCCTTGAGCCTGTTGTCACAACCCAATTAAATTGTGCCCATGCCACTGAGCAAGAGATACCATTCAAATCATCCTCATTTTGACGATTAAGGGTTAAAAGACATCCCTGCCAAAATTCCTTGAAACAAAACGCTGGTGGAGAACTATAGATAATTGGTCAGCTGAAATAAAATGCTAGGGGAAACTATATATAATTGGTCAAAAAATAAGTGTAAGCTCCTCACACGTAGCACACACGTAACAGGTAGAGAAACCTAACCCACTACCTTGTAACTTGAGGAGACAAAGAGCTGCTGCTTGCCAAAAAATTAAAGATTCCACATAACGGCCCATCATTGGGTGTCTATGTCAAACACCTCTGCCTATAAATAGTTTAACGGTTTCCGCCCAAGTCAGAGAACTCTGGGGATCTCACAGGAAACACCTGTGCTTGTCACCAGAGAGTTGGAAAATTGATCAATTCCTAATCAATCACCCCGTCAGCATAAAATATTGACGTAGAAAGTCTTGCAAGCGCGACCGTTTGTTCCCGGCGCCACGTCCGTCATTATCTCGTCGTAACCTAACTGCGTGCGTGTACTCGACTCTGTAACCGAAGTTATATGCGTATACTCAACTCT
>NW_005842276.1:695130-696840 GCF_000455745.1 Alligator sinensis
GACGATTAAGGGTTAAAAGACATCCCTGCCAAAAATTCCTTGAAACAAAACGCGGCCGGAGTACTGTAGATAATTGGTCAGCTGAAATAAAAAGCGAGGAGAAACTATATATAATTGGTCAAAAAATAAGCGTAAGCTCCTCACACGTAGCACACATGTAACAGGTAGAGAAACCTAACCCACTACCTTGTAACTTGAGGAGACAAAGAGCTGCTGCTTGCCAAAAAATTAAAGATTCCACATAACGGCCCATCATTGGGTGTCTATGTCAAACACCTCTGCCTATAAATAGTTTAACGGTTTCCGCCCAAGTCAGAGAACTCTGGGGATCTCACAGGAAACACCTGTGCTTGTCACCAGAGAGTTTGATTTTTTTGATTGAAATTGATCAATTCCCAATCAATCACCCCGTCAGCGTAAAATATTGACGTAGAAAGTCTTGCAAGCCCGACAGTTCATTCCGGCTCCACGTCCGTCATTATCTCGTTGTAACCTAACTGCGTGTACTCAACTCCGTAACCGAAGCTATATGCGTGTACTCAACTCTGTAACCGCAGCTGTAACAGAACAAAGGCTCGCCTGCGTCGTCATCACTATCTAGGTGACGTAAGTAAACAAACTCCTGTAACCTACACGTGTCTGTGCCTGGTTAATTCCACTCCATCCATCAATTACCCGCCTGCCAAGCTCTAAATCTAAACACTCCGGTGTGAGTCAGACAGCTGCCGGCGGCTGCTCTGATTCACGACATGGCGTCCTGTGACACATTTTGTTGCTCAGAGATCCTTTCTTCCAAGCTCCTAGTAGTTTCAGCTTTGGCAGATATCTCCAAAGCAGGGGCGGGCAATTATTTTGGGCGGAGGGCCACTTACCGAGTTTTGGCAAGTTGTCAAGGGCCACAAAGGTAGCCCCGCCCCTTGACAGGTGCCCCACCCCCTGGTTGCCATCTTGGAACCGGAAGCCCTGCCCCTTAATCCCTGACCTTTGCCACCAGAAGTACCCCCGCCCCCCTGTCCCCCGAAGTACTCCTTTCACCAAGGGGTTTTACCTTCATGGAACTGAAAAATACCAAATTATATTCTAAACATCAAACATCTACTACAACATTCATTAATTTTATTTCAAAAAATATTTTTTGTCCTGATTTTACATGTGTTTATGTAGTGTACATAGAGGTGATTATATAATAGCTTCAAATAAAGTCTTACTCTTGTATAATGTAGGGGCTGTGGGGAATATTGGTGAGTGGGTACAGGTTTGTGGAGGGGCTGTGAGTATGTGAGGTTTGTGGGGGGGATGGATAGGTGCGGGGGTGTGGGTGTGTGTGGGGTGGGGGAGCATGTGGGTGCGTGTGTAGGGTATGGGTGAGTATAGGGTTTGTGGGGGGATGTGAGTGTGTGGGAAGAAGGTGGCTGGGGAGGGTTGTGGTATGCATGGAGGTAGAGAGTTTGCCCACAACCCCCCACGGCTGGCAGAGCCCCTGCCAGCACTCCTCCAAGCCCAGGCTCCACACTCCTGGCCCTGGCGCAGGCCCCGTGTTCCTGCTCACTGCTACTTCCCCCTCCCATCCACCACCGCTGCCCTTTCCTGCTGCTTCTCCCCCCACTAGCTTCTCCAACACCACATCCCAACTGCATGGCCAAGACCTCCAGACACAGCAGGAGCTGGCCGGGCCCAGCCTGCACTGCACAGAGCCAGCTGAGAATTGCG
>NW_005842276.1:696853-720143 GCF_000455745.1 Alligator sinensis
GAGTCCTGCAGCCTAGCACTACAACTGGGAACCACATGGTGCCGAAGCAGCGGCAATGGAGAGGGGTGGGGAGGAACAGCGGCAGGCAGGAAAGCGGGGAAATGGCAGCAGCAGGTGGCAAGGGAGTGGCAGCCAGCAGGCACACGGGTGGGAGTGTGAAGCCCACGCCAGTGTCCCGGGGCCAGGGCCCAGAGCAGGGTGGGAGGAGCATGGGGAGCGAGCCAGAAGAGGCTCTGTGGAGCCAGGCTGACTCCCCACTCTCCCTGCTGGCACAGCCTGGCCTGGCTACATGGAGCCCCACACTGCTGCTGCCCTGCCCCGGGCCCTGGCCTTGGGACACCAGCGCGGGCCCCACACTCCCACCCATGCGCCTGCTCACTGTCACTCCCTCGCCTCCTGCTGCTGCCATTTCCCCACTTTCCTGCCTCCCGCTGTTCCCCCCCCACTCACTGGTCTGGCACAACATGGTTCCCAGATGTAGCGCTGGGACCACAGGAGCCAGCCCGGCTCGGTCCTAAGGACTGGAGTGATCGCCTACAGTCCTCCCTTGCCTCCCCTCCACCTGTTCTTATCTGAATTTCCTTCTCAGGCAGAGGGAAACAGGAACAGCCCCAGGGTTCCAGGGTAGTAGCCTCTGCTAGGGAGAGGCTTCCAGCTGCAGGCCAGCCCTACTGCGGCTGCAGGGGGCTCCCGCCGGGGCGGCTGCAGGGCCCTGCCGCTGGCTCCCCCTGGGTCCTACTGCCCCAGGTGCCTTTGACATCTTTGACAGACAGCCAGGGCAGATAAATATTATTTTTCTAAATGTTTAGGGGCCCCACAGGCTGGATAGAATGGCCTGGCAGGCTGGATCTGGCCCATGGGCTGTATTTTGCCCACCCCTGATCTAAAGTCTGTCAACAAACATTGGTCCTTAGTCTTGTCCAGTATAATATTTTTTCTGTCTGAGACTCATTTTCCAGCAAAATATGAAAGCTCTTCTGAGCTCAAGGCTTTGAAGTTTGGTTAATACCATTTGGGTTCGTCATCCAGTTCAGCTCTCTGTGTATGTGGAAGCAATATTTGTACATCACAGGAGGTGTCATGTACAGCACATGAATAAGATCTGTAATGCAGTATAGTTTAGAGGTGTTGTTCTAGAAGTTGGGTGTATGTTGGATCTCAGTTGTTATCTAGTTTATTTTATTTCCAGTAAAGAAATGTTTCAGAAGTTCAATTTAGTTAATACAGCTTGTGAATTATTAGTTTGCAATTTACTTAGAGATTGTAATAGATGTAACTTTCTCTGCAGCTGTGCACCAAGGCATTGAAGGATGGCTGGACAAGGTACAGTAAATTCTTATCCTGAATGCTGCACTTCTCTTCTTAATGATTACAATCAAGAGGAAATATAGGCTGGTGTCTCAGTTTGGCAGAGAGAGACTAGGAGATCTCATGGGGGTTTTCCATTTCAACGTTCTGTGAAGAGATGTCTTTCCTCCCACCTATTTTTTAAGCATATTTCCTCCTTCTGCTATTATATCACATGCCAGTACAGTAAGTGAGTAAATGCACAGCAGAGAAACTTACCTCACTGGCAAGCTGTTGGCTGAAAGCTAACACAGGTAAATCATTTTCCATTGATGTGTGTGTGTGTGGCTGATAGCTAGAAAAGGTAAATTGTGTGTGTGTGTGTGAAAACAGAATGAGATCTGCTGGTAAAGGGAAAGGCACTGAAAAAATGCTCTCCATAAAATCCTGCCTCCTGTTGTGAATTTCAGTTTACAGCTTACTGTAGAATAAATCAGTTATCACTGCTGTATTAATCTCTGAGAAGTAACCTACATTTCATAACATTGTGTGTCTAGGTTCAAGGTAAAGGTTGGTACAGATCTGCAGGATGACATTCATAGATGCAGACTCATAAGAGAAATGATTGGTCCTGACAATATATTGGTAAATATAATTTTTAATTACTCTACTGCTTTTAAATAACTTCAAATATAAAAAGGCTGTCTGTTCAGATAGGGTTTGATTTAATATATGTGATTTCAGAGAGTTCTTGGAAGATACTTCACCCTCTCCAAGTCCTGAATAATGATGGCTACGAATAATGTTTTTACACCAAAAGAGAGAATAAATTGCACATAGTACATATATAGGGACATCATTTGATTCTGTGCCACAGCTTCTATTAAAGCTTACAGGCATTTTCCCTGAGTAAGAACTATAGAACTGGGCCCTGAAGGATTGGTTTTGTAAAAAGATTCCAGAGGAGAACTGGTAGGTTGAATTTTTTTCCCCAACATTCAAGTTTTCAAATACTTCTGGGTGGAAATGGTAAATTTTGGTTTGGAAGTAAGCTTCTAGGGCTGCAGAGTTGTTGTAAATCAAGTGCCTTGTGACCGTGTTATGCTTTAGAGATCAATCTTTTTGCCCAGCCTGGTTGTGTCATGACACAACCTAGCTTCTGGTCCTACTAGCCTATTGTAGTGCCTGGACACAGTGCATTAAGGGAAATTTCTGATTCAGGAACTTGGTTCAGACAGAAAAATAGAGACTCGATACATCTAAATTACAATGTCTGATAGGAATCCAAATCAAATGTTTGTTTCATCAATTGTCTTTTAATGTTTCAACATGAAGTCTAAACTTTCATTGGAAGGCAAAAAATTAGTTGCTGGGGAAAAATAGTCAGATGAAATTTTACATTGAAAAAATATTTCTGTTAGAAAATGTTTGGTCAAAACTTTTCAGGGTGCTTTACTCATACTATATCCTCCTGAGAAATGGAATAAATTCGCCTTCCTAGATCTCGGCACCCAACTGGCATCTGGTACCTGAGCTGTCATGTTTAAAGCTAGCTTGGGTATCTCTATACTGCACTGCAGTCTGCAGCATATCTGATACCCACAATGCATAAGAACAGAGTGAGTCTCAGCTGTGATTTTTTTTCTTGCTTTTCATCAGTTTATATCAACATTATGATTATTTTAAGTTGCCTATGTAAACAGTCAATAGAGCGATATAGTGAATTGGATTTATAATTGTCCTCAGATGCTGGATGCTAACCAACGATGGGAAGTGAAGGAAGCAATAGAGTGGGTGACTAAATTAGCTGAATTTAAACCATTATGGATTGAGGAGCCAACTTCCCCTGATGATATTCTGGGTCACGCAGCTATTTCTAAGGTAATTTAATGAAGATTTTACAATAACATAGTGACGACGTACCAGAAAATGCTGATGCTGCTCCATGAAATGTTCAATGTTCAGGTTGAAATAGATGTCAAAAGGCATAAACTACATTTGAAATGTATTCAATCAAATGTAACTTATACTAGAATGTTGGTTTTCTGGAATAATTAGTGTCATCAATCTGGATAGCTAGTTTTTCCAAAAATCAAACACCATAGTTTGAAATGCTGAAAACTAGAATTACCATGTTGTACAGCAAATGTTACCAAACAAAATAAATAAATATATGGTATTACAGAATGTTTTAAAATCTTAAAGCACTAGTTAATAAATAATGCACAGTTGTCTCACTGACAGGCAAAACCCAACTGCAGGCTGATGGTTTTATTAATACACAACCTTCTGGTTAATTGACTTTCTGGATAATAAACTCTCTACTGTAATAGTATGTTTCTAATAAGTAATGCTATGATTCTCTCATAATACCCGATAGCAAATTTCACAGGAGAGGTTTTGAAGGGGGGAAGATAATCAAATAGAAGCCTTCTGTCTGCATTAACTGTCTGTGGAGCACTGTATTCTGGGGTTTTTAGAGTATAGGGATCATGCCCCGTTGGCTTCTATAGGCCTGAATTCCAGATTGAGCCACATCTCTTTGTCCTATGTGTTTCACCATTTGGCTTAGTGGCAGAATGTCTCATGGCAGTCCTAGTTTACAGTGGTGGTTTTCATGACTGCAGTGACAAAGGTGCAGCTTTAGCAGTGAGTCTGTAAAAGAACATGAGATTCCTTTGCTTGCATGAATGAGCAAGGTAGCTAAGATTTGACCTTAAACTTGTGTGTTGTCTCATGGGTCCTTTATACACATTACATATATTCTGCAATTAACTGGCTAATCACACAGTAAATTTAGACTGGCCACCCATACAGAGTAAGTCTCTTTGGTCAGATCCAGAGAGTGATAGTCGATGGACCTGAGTCAATGTGGTGCATGGTGACCAGTGACGTCCTCCACGGCTCAGTACTCAGACAACTACTCTTTAATATATTCATAAATTATCTGGATTTGGGTGTCAGAAATGGACTGGCTAAGTTCGCAGATGACACCAAATTATGGGAAAATGTGGTCACACTAGAGGATAGGCCGACAATTCAGGTTAACCTGGACAGGCTCACAAGGTGGGCGGATCAAAACCTGATGACATTCAACATGGAGAAATGCAAGGTGCTTCACCTCGGGAGAAAAAACCCACATTATACTTACAGGCTCGGCAGTGCTGCGCTCACTAGCACAACTGAAAGAGACTTGGGGGTCATGATTGACCACAAGATGAACGTGAGCCACCAATGTGATGTTGCAGCCAGCAATGCAAATAAAACTCTGGCTTGCATCTATCGATGCATCTCAAGCAGGGGGGGTGACTTCTTGGGTCTTGCTTTCCTTGGCCTTGGTGGGACCACAACTGGAGTACTGTATTCTGGGCTCTACAATTTAGAAAAGATGTGGAGAAGCTTGAGAGAGTCCAGAGGAGAGCCAGGCACATGATTAGAGGTCAAGAGGACAGGGCTTATAAGGAGAGGCTGAGGCATGGGACTTTTCAGCCTGGAGAAGTAAAGGCTCAGGGGTGACTTGGTGGCAGCCTCTAAGTATATAAGGGGTGCGCATCAGGAACTGGAAGAATGTCTGTTCACCAAGGGAAGACAAGGTCTAACAGTCACAAACTGCTGGAAGACCATTTTAGACTGGACATAAGGAAAAACATCTTTACTCTCTAAGTTTCCAGAGTCTGGAATAGACTTCCCCCAGAAGTGGTACAAGCACCTACTCTGGATGCCTTTAAGAAACGCTTGGATGCTTATCTTGCTGGGGTGATCTGAACCCCAGCTGACTTCCTGCCTCTTGGGCAGGGGGCTGGACCCAATGATCTCACTAGGTCCTTTTCAGCCCTAATGTCTATGAAATCTATAATTATCACACTGGTGATAATAACTGGTTAATCACACTATAAATTTAAACCAGTCACATGTGCAAAGTAACCAGCTATAAAGTTAGTGCTTGAAAATGTAACAACTCTGTGTCATGACCCAAAGGGTATGATTTTGTGTGTGCTTCGGCACTGCAGAATTATTTCCCGCCACATGGAGCTTTCTTTGCACGGTGCAATTCTCAGTTGCATAGAGAAAACCCTGGTGCAAAGGAGTTCCCGCCACCCATATGTAAATTTGTTTCCCACTATTGGCTGTTTCTAAATTATTCCCACGTGGTGGCTAGCGATTGGCTTGCTAGCCGTATAAGAGGCTTGAGCAGTTTCCGCCCAAGTTGGAGGAGGAGGACTTCACATCCATCTCGTGAAGAACTCTAAGCGCGCTGTGGAGCCTAACAAACTCCGCGTGTGCCTTAGAGGAGGATACAGGGGCCTGATCAACCTCTAGCCTCTCCCCGTCGCCGCACGATCCCTCGATGTACCCTACCCTGCGTGCTCATGGAGAGTCACCTTTCGGACTCTCGTTTCGGTCGGTCCACGGAGCCTAGCAAACTCCGTGAGTGGTATCCAGAGCTCTGTTCGTGTTTGTTTAGCGGAGCCTAGCAAACTCCGCTCGTGTGTCTTCGGTGGAGCCTAGCAAACTCCATGTGTGGTTTGTTTGTTTTTTTTTTGTAACTGCAACTCAAAGTTTTCCTGCCTGCACCACGACCACCTTCGGTGTAAGTAAAACAATCTTTAATCAACCTCTACGCGTCAGTGCCTAATTCTAGTTCGCTGTGCCGACCTTTTCCCTGGCCCACGTGCCTGGGCTGCTGGCCACAGCCCCTCGGCCCCGACACTCTGTAGGTGGTTTCTGTCCACCTTTAATTTGTATAGCAGGCATGTTCTAAGAAATGTGAACCGATGTTTCCATGAAGATTTAAGTGTAATATTAACAGAGGATAAATGCTCATCATATGATAGTTAACAGCAGAGCCACAGACATCCAATAAGTGTGTTTCCTTATCACAGCGCGTGCCCTCATCTGTAATACTTTGTGGTTTTAGTATAGCAAAAGAGTGGCATAAAATGCACTTAGAAACATTCTATCACTTGCATAGAGTAAGTGGCAAACATTACATTGCATTAACTCTTATTCCATCCCACCTCTTTTCCTGATGTTAAGTAACTGTGCTGGGGAATTACAAAGCAGAAATAAGTTCTAAATGTATTTTTATTTGCAGGCCTTAGCACCATTAGGAATTGGCGTGGCAACAGGAGAGCAAGTAAGTATAGTTTTAATTTTGCCTTTCTATTGAATGTAGTTATGGCAATAAGCTTTGAGGATTTATGCCAACGTTCATTCTCATTTTTCATTAGGGGTTTGAATAACACAATTGAAAACATCCTTAGATATATTTCACATAGCATAAGTTCAGCTAATGCTACCAGGAATATCTTCTTTCCAACCATGTATCCTATTTCCCTTTCTCCCACATGCATCTGTATGAAGAATCAGGAAAGATTTTATTTTGAGGTATCTATAATAAATATAACAGCCAGCATTGTTAAGCACTCTCACTGCTCTGTTGAAATAAACATTATTCCTCATTGCGTTCCTATGAATATAATTCATTTTCTATTGCAGTAGGGGAACTGAGAGATCAAGAGAGGTCATTGGCTTCAGACAGAGAAGAAGCCAGGACTAGAACTTCTGGCCACAACCCTTTTGCTAAGTCCATTTATACCACACTAGGTCCCCTTGACATCTTAGTGAGTTGTAGTTCAGCATCTCATTAAGGATTCTTATGTTGCCTCTCTCATCTGTGGTATTCTCTTGAAAAATAGCCATTGGTGTCTAAATTTTAATAATTGAAAAGTGAAAGGAAGAGGATGTTCATGTTGTTTGAGGCTCACTTTTTAATGTTTGATTGATAAAGTGTCTGAATCAAGGTCCAGTCCCGAGGTTCCTAAGTAATTGACGGGCACCTTCAGCTCTCACTGACTTTGGTCCCATCTCATGCCAGCTTGCACTGGTTGGCTCAGATGAAGGATTTGATAGTTATGGATATAAGGTAGGCAGAATCCAACATCTCCCACAGACCTCAGACAAACCTAAATCATGGCCTGTATCCCTTCAAATATAAGATGCCCTTGAATTTAAGATGCACCTAAATTTTCTGATTCTCAATATTAAAAAAAAAAAAAAAAAAAAGCAAACAGATGCATTTAGAAGGTTCCAAACTCTATGGTAGGCATACACTACATCATGGGACTGGGGAATAGTGCATTAAAAGAGAGTATTCATTCTTAATACAATTGGTCAGTAATAATATGTCATAATAATGACAAAAATCAGTTCCTGCTATCAGGAAGCAGGGGTTGTTATAATGAGGTTGTACTATAAGAGCTTTCTATCCTTTTTTTTTTTTTTTTTAACTCCAATTCAAGGCATGGGCTGCTGCCCTCACCCCAGCTCCCCCTCCTGAGAGGTGGTGACACGGCGTGGTGGGTGGATGTGAAATTACATCTCCCTAAGATAAATTCTTGTTGGCACTAATGATAAAAGGCATAGACATCAGCACCATTTGACAGAATCTAGTGGTGGAAGTAATCAGTAGGCCTGTGCAAAATTTCACTAGCCGTTTCGTTTTGACACTGTTTCGACTCATTTCGAGGTCGAAACAGCAAAATCAAAACAAAACAAAGGTCTTCGAAACAGCCTCAAAACAAAATGAGGCTAGTTGAAACGTTTCGACCATAGCACTGGGGATGGGAAGTCAGTCCAGCTGGGCTGACTCCCCGGCCCCAGCCGATCTAGCAAAACATCAAAACAGAATCGAAACAGCCTCACTGTTTCAACAAAGCAAAATGGAACAGCTGTTTTGAATCGAAATTAAATTTGATACGAAATGCTGTTCTGTCGAAACCTCAAAACTCAAGGCGAAACGGAACAGTGCCGTTTCGCATAGCCCTAGTAATCAGTCCTGAAACTGTTTCAGAACTTGTCTCTGTATCTGTTTTAAATTGCTAGATCTCAGTAAAACGGCTGGTACCGTTAAGAGATAAGTCACCATACCAATGTAAACACTATTAAGTTTTTTATTGCACCTTTCTTCCTGCCAAGGCCTGATACTAAATCTACCAAGCCAAGCGCATGAATTAGTACTTTCTCAGATCTTGACAGCAACTGGAGAAATACTGCATTCCAGCAACAGGAAAAAATACTGCACCTAGTTTTTCATGTGGAGCTCTGCTTTCACTCTATTTGTGTTATTCTATCTAATGGCAAACATTTCGTTTTTGTTTGTACAATGAAAATCCATTGAGGAGGTTGGCTTTGAATTGCTCATTAAGGCAAGTCTGTCTTATAAAATAAAGGCCAGTTCCTCATAAGAATCTCTGAGCAACACACAAGCATTAATGGAGTTATCCTCATTCTTCTGTGAATTAGGAAGTATTATTTTCCCGATTTTTAAAAAATGGGAATATGAAGCATAAAGAGATTGACTTGGCCAAGATCCGTACACTATATCTGTGGCAGAGCCAGAAGTGAAGCTTTAGCCGTGTCATGACTATAAGACCATCACTTTTTTTTTCTGGCCTGCTCTACAGTGGTCCACTCTTGCAATCCCAGGGCTGGAGCAATCCAATCATTCAGATAAGGAATATTGTTCAGTTAGGAGTGGAAGTTTTAGTTAGTCAATAGAACAAGAAACATGGAGTTAGGGCTGTTGGGTTCCATATCAAGCTCTGCCACTGACACTGCTGCGTGAGCTTAGGCAAATCAACATTTTTATATGCCTCAACTCCCCAAGCTGCAAAACGGGTATAATTTCTTGCAAGTATGTAGTGATTATTTAATGCTGGGAATTATTTTGGGCCATCTTCTGTGTAAGCAGCATGACAAAAAGAACTTGGGGAAACAGTAGGATTGTGGTACAATTGTTTAGATTCGTGCTGCCAACAGTTCTTGTAATATTCTGCCAATTCCATGGGCTCGTGGTCTCAATTTCTTTTCTTCCTGCAGTGCCACAATAAAGTGATATTTAAACAGCTCCTACAGGCTAAAGCCCTGAGCTATCTCCAGATTGACAGCTGCAGACTGGGAAGTGTGAATGAAAACTTGGCTGTGTTGCTGATGGCCAAAAAGTTTCAAAGTAAGGCTTTTGGGAATGTTGCAGTAACACCAAAATGGTCGTCTTTGAAGCCTGTCTGCCATGCAGCTTCTTCAGCTCTTACATTGTATGCACTGAGTGTCAGCTTGCATGTTTCTGTAATCTATTGTTTTCTGTCATGCTTTAGCACTATATCAAAATGATTCCTTAATGTAGGGTGTTCTGTTTCCCTACGGTTGACTTGGGGAAGCGGGGGGCATAGTTGGGATTTGGCACTACAAGTTAAATACCAACAAAGAATTAAAATAGGATTCTTAATAATCTGGTCATTTGTTCGTACCTGTAATACATAAGAACTGTTCTGCTTTGATTTCAGTTCCTGTGTGTCCTCACGCTGGGGGCGTTGGGCTCTGCGAGTTAGTACAGCACTTGATACTATTTGACTATATTGCAATATCTGGAAGTCTTGAAAACAGGTTAGTAATACAGGCTACTGCTAAAACATTCAACAGTGGAGGTATTTTACCTTTCAAAGAGGCTTTTGACATATACTTGCCTTTCAGTAGCCATTATGAATTTTTAAATCAGGGTTAAAGGGATGTGTTGAACTTCACTGTGCAACTGCCAAAAATGAAGACCTAGTAGTGTTTTTGACCGAAGCTGATTGATAATCTTAGAGCTGTATTCTCCCTTTATCCAGCTTCTTGTGGCTACAATGGCAGCCCTGTATATGTGTGACCAAAGTCAAAATATGGACATAGACTGTGGTAAAAGATAGGATGTTACCAAAAGAAGAAAATCCTGCTTCTCTTACCCATGTGAATACCTCTACTGATTATTACTGCTGCTTCCTATTTGCATTGCAGTAGAACCCAGATATGTTAAGTGCAGTATAAAATATATGAGAGACATGGAAGCTAATCTAAAAAGGGAAAATGTAGTCCAAAGAAGGGGAATGCAGTATACAGGCAAAGTATTTAGTGCTGAGACATGGATCTTGCTAGGTCCAAACTGATTGATTTGCTTCTTAGCGTTGAGGGAGGAGATGTGAGGGAATATGTTTGGAGGGCACAAAGAAGAGAAAACAACTGAAAAGAAAAAAATATATAAAAGGGTTTGAGTAAAACCATAGTGAGAATGGAGCCCAAAACAGACAAAAGTGACGAAGGCTCAAAGATGCCAGTGACATACAGCACTGGAGAAAACTTTAGGGGATTGACCCTTTAATGGCAACTCTGGAGCTCTTCGTACAGCTGTCTGGGAAAGCGAAAGGAAGCTGCTGGGACAGCTTCATTAGGCATTTTCCACATGGGTTAATAAAATGGAATTAGCAATCTTCTCCAAGTGGTATACAGTGTTCCAGGCAGAGCTTCCCAAAAGGATCAAACAACTTCTCTTGTCTTTTTAAAATATAGTATAGGACAGTGGTTCTCAGACTTTTTAGACTCAAGGCACCTCTTTGAAAATGCCGGCTCTTAAGCTTTTGCTTATTTCTTGACTACTAAAAAAGAATAGCATTATTCTTCTATTGCAACAAACTCAGAAAGACCACAACAGGTCAGAATGTTTTTAATACTATTCCTATTGGGATTCCTATTTGAAATCTCTGAGTTCATCTTGCGAATCATGCATACATGTTTGCACAGCTAATATTACATGGCACCCCACAATACCTTTAAAAGGATCTCGTGGCACCCTGGTTGAAAATCCCTAGTATAGGATCTTGCTGACATTCTTTGTCTGCAGTGAACTCTGCAAACAGGAATTCCCTGAATCCTTCCAGTTGTCTATTTGTTCCAGTGTTTTGCTTGTACTTGTTTTGTAATTATTAAATTAAAATATCTGGAGCTTCACCTGTGCTCACATTATAATTAACCATGTAAACCATTCCAATGTGTGTTTAATCTTTCTGGTCTTTGGAGCAATATAATTAAATTTCCTTAAGCTTTGCTTACGGTACAAAATAATATTTCAGTTCCTGATAAAGTAGTACATTTAGCTGCTCTAGAGATTACAGCTTTGTTTTAGTTAATTCATAGTGTTAAGCAGCAGCCCCACTGACAACCCTTCAGTTGCTCCACTAATGACCTCTGTTGCCACACATAATGATTTCTTGTTTACACTCCTTTAAATGCCCAGTGTACATGCACAGATTCTGTATTCATGCTGGTTAATTATGAAATCGCAAGCTTTTGCAAAAATCACTAAGCACCACCAGTAATATAAGCTTACCAACTTTTATGTATTAAACAAGAAAATTAATTCTGGCCCTCCTAAATCTCATATCCTGGCCAAAGGGCTTTTCTTCTGCCAAATATTCTTGTTCTGATTAATTTAATTGAGATCAGTAATTCTCACTAGTGATGGGCTGAGCTGGATGTGCTTTCTCCTAATACATGTGCTAGGCTAAAATGCATTTTCCAACCTACATAAGGCACTAGCTAGCAGTAGTTTTTGTATGTGAAGAAAGATTCTTCCTAAACTGCTGGTAGTTCTGGTTAAATTATTTTTTATCCTTTTTTTCATGTCAGAGACAAGGCCATAAAGATGTTTATTATATATATTTAGAAACAACAAAAAAGTAGGAGGTCAAATTCTATTTACTGATGATACATAGGTGGGAGATTCAGAGCATGAAACAGGAAGTAATGGATGATTGCAAGGCTGGATGAATAAAGATGGGATTAAATGTAATAATATAGAGTACATGACTTTGCATTAAGGAATTAGTAACAAGACCTTCTGCTATAAGCTGGGAGCTCCATAGATGGAAACATCAGAGAAAGACCTGGCTGCACTAGTTGATTACCAGTTTATGAGCCAATATGATGCATCTGTGAAAAAAAGTAAATGTGATCCTATGATGAGATCTTTCAGCAGAGGTATTAGTACCTCAATAGCATGCTAGCATAAAGCTTATTTAAGAGCCTAGCTTATTTGGCCTAGCAGAATGTAAGCTGCATGAGATGGCTGATTTCTACAAATACGTTAGAAGAGTAATGACCAGGGAAGAAACAGAACTGTTTAAGTTTTAAAGAATAATAGCGGCTAGAAAATAGGCTTTTAAGTCACGAGAGCAGTTAAGATCTGCAACAGCCTTCCAGTAGGAGTGGGGACAAAATGAAAACCATACACTTGTTTTAAAGGAGCTTGTTTAATTCATGGAAAGGATTATATGGTTGCCTGCAATAGCAGAGGTTAGGATTTGATGACTCGGTAGGTTTCTTCCAATCCTATGTTCCTAACCCCCACTTTTTCTTCCAGGATGTGTGAATATGTTGATCACCTGCATGAACATTTCAAATATCCTGTAATAATCAGGAAGGCTTGCTACATGCCACCACAGGTATGCTATCAGTGTGTGTCAGCTGTATTTCAGTGGCACAGTAAAGAAAGCATCTTTGATACAAGTAGTGGAAGACTTTTGAAAGATCACTTTACCAAAGGGCCTGTAGTGTGCTAGTACAGTAAGCCATAGCATAAACTTGGTGATTCTGAACAGCAAAATAACAGAAAAAAAATCCAAGACACTCTTGAATCTAGAATATGACCATGCTTAGAACCTCAATCCAAAGCAAATTTCTGGTCTTAATCTTGCATGTTTTATTCAACACTGCTGTTGTTAACATAAGAAGGAAGGATAGTAAATTGAAAGGATGTTTTCAAGTAATGTCCAGCATGGTACTCAAATGAAAAATTATATATTCATATTCCAAAATTGAAGGCCATTGTTTAATTACAGGCCTCTTAGGGGAAAAAAAGAAAACAAATCTGGACTTTTCAGATTTCGATGTAATATTTGCTTAGGAATTAGAATTTCAACAATGCTTACAGCTGATATTGTATAAAACAAGTTGCGCAACAAGTGAACTTTCTTAAAAACAAAACCATGGGACTAGTTTGTTCCTTGCAACATGTCATCATTAATGCAAAAAACTTTTCTTTATGAAGGATGCTGGATATTCTACTGAAATGAAAGAAGATTCTACAAGGAAATACCAGTTTCCGCAGGGAGAAGTTTGGCAGAAGCTCTTGTCTGGCCATAAGATATATCTGCATTAAGTTTAACCATGAAAGTTTTCAGGCTTAAAATGAAATTCCACAATGTATGCTGCTAATGCAGCAAGACTCCAAATGAAGATGAACAGTTCTGTACAACTGTGGGGGAAGCCTTCAAAAAAGTAACCTTGACTACTAAATTATATGTTATCTAGAGTTTTAATTAGTTTATGATGATGGATGGAATTTTAACACTTAGGCTATTATATTCGTGTAACCATAGGATGCATTAGAGAGTGAATTTCTAAAACAAATCCCCATTTTCAATTACTCTTATTTGCTGCTTAAATTTGTTTAAGTTTAGAGTATTAAAATAAAACTTAACTTTCATCTGCATGGTCCCGATTATAATAATACATAATAATTTTGTTTGCAATTAAGTACAGATCTATTCACTATAACGTTGCAACAAAAGTTTCAGCTGGACAGGATAAGAGGGGAAGCAAGCAGTACAAGGAGCTTGAGAGAATTCAACCCCTACACATTGATGAGAGATGTCCTACTGATTTGCATAAGTGTGCATAGGACACACAAGTACTTGTCCTGCAAATGTTAGTAAATATGTGAAAAGCTTTATTTGTTCATTAGTTGTGTACATAAAAACAAGTTGGTCTGACGAGCAGCTCTGTGAAAGGTAGTAATCTCATCTGTTAAAGTTAGTTGTGGGAAAACATGAGACATTGACCAAGTCTGGCACTTTGTAAACTCCTCAAATTTAGACAGAACTACAACCTGCCTTGCTGTCTACTAGCTCACCTGGCCAGACCAAGAATTTAGAAAGCAAACCAAGATGCTATAAAGGACAGCATTTAAAAAAAAACTTAAAAGTATAGCTGTGTACAAAAAGGTACTTCTATTTAGTACCAGCATTTAGTACAAACTGAGCAAGTCTACACAAGATGCTAAAGACATGGACTAGTTTTACTGTGCATTAGCATGGCCAGCAAAAACCATGGTAATGCAGAGTAGAATTATTCTCTTGTGCATTACTGTAATGGAAAGAGCAAGCACTGATGCTGCTGCTCAGTAGCGCTGATTATGATGCATTAAGCTAGTACCTGTAATTACAGGTACTATCATTAATGCACCGTAATTACAGCGCATTAATAAGTGGGCACATCTACACATTCAGTAACAAACCTTCAAGATGTATCACTCTAACAAATAATATATTTATAAAACCAGATTTATTAAAAACTCATGTCTCTGCTTTCTCTATGAAGTACTTTTTTCAAAAGGTAAAACCATACTTTTCTTTAGAAATAAGTTTTTATTTTTAACATATTAATGTATAAACATTCAATGTAGATACATACTAAGAACAACTAACATCTCTGTGGTCTCATTGGAGACTACAGTGCTAAGAACAGCTGTAAAGTAAATATTAGTTAAAATGCTAAATTAAGCCACAGCAGAATCAATGCACTTCCTAAACGATTTATATACAGTAGAAATAGTATGCAGCCTAGAACCAACAAAATGTAACTTGAATATTTCCACACTTATACATGACTAGTAAATAGTGGAAAAAGTTAGCACTCTCAACACTTAAGTTTCACTTCAATCCAAAAAATCTCATGAGTGAGGGAATAATTCATGGTGTTTGTTTCTGGTTTCCCCCCTCCCCCCAGCCCCATGCATGCATGCATGCATGCACATACACACACACACACACACACTCTCTCTCTCTCTCTTTTTTCCCCCTCCCCCCAATTAAAATCCACACTGTTAAATGCAAGTGTTCCAAACAGTTACATGCATTAAACAGCCATCTCCATTTTAATAGCTGGGTGGGGATTATAGTCTTCGATCTTAAAATCTTCTACTTTGAAGTCATTGATGTTTTCAACTTTACGAAGAATTCTGAGTTTTGGGAAAGGTCGCGGTTCTCTCTCGAGCTGAAATTTAAAAATAAATCTATTGTGCAACCAGTCCTGTACAACAACATAAAACCAAAAAGCCAATGGTAGGTAGACTTCCTAGATAATTAGAGGGAGGTTGTACATGTTAATAAAAACTTGCCTGCAATGTTGTCAGTTCTTTCACATTTGCATTTAAAGGTTTTTTTGATGGAAGAACAAGGCTTTAATGAAGAAGTGCCTACTATGGATAAGTGTACAATAGAGTCATCGGTTTGCAATCCGAACATGATCACATACACAAAAACAGAGTTCACTAAAGGTGCCACTATTCAGCTAGCTTAGTAGAAGCTAACTGAATAACGTTTAGTAGAAGCTAAGAATTTAAATAGAATGGCAGTAGAAGGTTTTGTAAGAGTGAAGTCAAAAAGTCAAAGTTCAGATTTAGTCTGGAATTCAAATTAAGATTCTACTGTATTTTATTTGTAACCTAGTTCAAGTTGGAAGGATAGCATAGCACTCAATCATGTAGTAAAATGGTGAAAATACATTAAAGGATTGACAAATATAAAGGTGTTGACAACAAACAGTACCAAATTTGACAATACTCTGTTGGATAGCTACCTCTGTTACATATATATCATAAACATATACTTACTTGAACTTTCAAAGGTTCAATATGATTTAAGTATATGTGAGCATCTCCTAGCGTGTGTATGAACTCACCAACCTGAAGAGAAAGGGGAAGAGAATATTGGTCCTCAAACAAATACATGAGACTTGTTTCAAAAATACCCAACTTTCCAGTGCCTGCATTAGATGTTCTGACGCATCTATTCCTGAAGTGTAATCCCTGCATCAAGTTGTCTTCATCATTTTCATGCCATTTAAAAACCATTTTCCCCCTAGAGTAGCCAATCATTAATTACATTTTAAATCATTCTTAACTACCACAATGCTGCACCAGATAGCAAAGAAACATTTCATATTGCTCTGCAAACTCAAGTAGCGAGAGAGCGAGCGCGAGCAGTGACAGCTCTTTTTCATCTATATCCAATCAAAAGGCTGGGTATTAAAGTCTACGTTGGGAGGCAACTACCTTACCTTTAGGCCTGTCACATGAGCAATCATGTACGTGAGCAGTGAATAACTGGCAATGTTGAAAGGCACTCCTAGTCCCATATCTCCAGATCTCTGATACAGCTGGCAAGAAAGCTCACCATTTACAACATAGAATTGGCAGAGAGCATGGCAGGGGGGTAAAGCCATCAAGGAAATATCTAAAATAGGAACAGGAAAGAAAATATAGTACAAAAACATTAAAATAAAATCACAAAAGCAGAAAATCATGCATTAATATAGAGAGGGCAAACTGGATAAATATATCTAATGGCAATATTGTAATTCTAATGTTTTCCCCAATTAGGACTTTCAAAACTGGCTGTTACTAGTTCCCAGTGTTACCTATGTAAAATTCTTTGGCCATACAGTTATTGATAACAAAGTCAAAACCAGAAATTCATCTTAAATAAGTTTTAGGTCCTAATGCTGCTCATGGTCATACTCATCTTACTGCATGCATAAGCAAGTGTGTGTCCTAAAGCAATCACTTAGTAACTGGCTGCTATTTGTTCCATCTTCATCTCTTCTAACTGAGAAATATCTCTATTTCTGGTTTTGTTGTCAAGTGTGCTACTGCCTCCAGGAGAGCTACTAACAACAAAAGAACATTGGTAAACTTGAAAAAAAAAACAAAAAACTTTGTTCTTCTGTTCCTTCCCAAGTCTTTAGTATAATCCTAGGTTTATCAAACGGTAAAACAAATAACAACTGCTTATATATAAAGAAAGAAAACATTGTTTAAAGAAAATTAAGAATAAAACAAAGTTAAAATGGAGTTTTCTGCAAAATATCTTTGCATAGTAATTTTTTCAAGGGTGATGGCATACATTTCTTCTCACTTGCCCTAGAAAAGAGCCAATTTCATACTTGACGTTCTAAGGCCTGGACCATCAGAAGCAAGAGAATCAGACTCCTAATCGTCTCCAACCTTTTATGAAGCGTTGCATCATATATCACCTGTGTGAACTGCCAGGTTTCCTTTACAAGGCCATCAAAAATATATATCTTACCAGAAAACCGACAGTTTGCATACTACATTAGCTTTTAAGTCTCAGTGAGCATAACAGTGGCATAGCTCATGCAGTCAGTGTGTTGTGCAGCTGTATGCACTTTGCACATGCATACTGTTCTGTACCTTTAGGATTCCAAGCACACACAATGATTCTTCTGTCATCTGGATTGTTTTTGATTGTATCAATTACCTTCTGCAGCTGGTCAACTCCTTGGCCTGAATAATCTGGAAAGAGTTACCAAATGAGACTTGAGTCAAACTTAAATTGTTTTATATTCCACTTATTTGGAAGCCAAACCTAACTCTTCAGACAAGTGACGCTCAGTATTCCTTCCTGCATGCCACCTTGGAATGAAAAAGCCTTATATCTTGTACACTGAGTTCCATCTCCAAACTAGCCTTGTGTGCCACTTCTTTGGAAAATACTAGTGACTTTAACAATTTACACCAGGGGTGTAAAAGTTATCTGGCCCCTGGGCCAAATGCATGATACTGGGCTAGTCCACATGCCAGATCAAGCCCACTGATCTTCCTCACTCACATATACTGGATGTTCCAGCAGCTCTGGGATACATGCCACATGCAGCACCTGCTCCAGCTGGTCTGGGACCCATGCTGCATGCAGCACTACATGCAGTATAGGTCCCGGAGCAGCTGAAGTGGGCACCGCATGTCCCAGAGCAGCTGGGGAAGGTGCCACATGCAGTACAAATCCCAGAGGGCTAGGGGTGCCTGCCTTGTTTGACATGCAGACTATGCTGCATGTGGCATTCATTCTGTGATCCACACATGTGGAACCCCCTCTCCTGCTCAACTGGGTCCAGGATTGTCTCTCACAGAGTGCCTGCTCCAAGGAGTGCAGGACCCACGGTACATATCACGTGGCACCTGGGGGCAGCTCTGGATGATGAAGATCTGCAGGCTGGAAATGGCCCACGGGCCATATCTTTGACACCCCTGATGTGCACAATGCACCCCCAGCTCTTTTGAGCAGTAAAATAATTAACAATGTTGGCATCTAAGACATCATTATTGGTATGGCGTCAGGACCTATCAGCATTATTGGCAACAAACTGACTAGGTTAAGGTCCATAATCTTCACGAGCCTTACTTTCCAAAAAATAAAAAATATTTATTAATAGAGTTTATTAATAAATTTACCATTCCATTATCTCCACCTAGGATAAAGAACAAGCTAACTTGAGCTTTACATATCGTCTTCAGCCTTTAAATGCAACTGTATTAACCATTTTTCAAGCCCAAGGTTTCTCATCTCAGTTGCCACTTTTGCTGTAGATATAGCAAAGGACTATTTCGAAACCAAAATAGGCTTTAATCTGGCAGTGATAACAGCTCTAAATTAAAGTGGCATAGCATACCATCAATAATTTAGCTGTTCTACAAATGAACTACACTGCCTGCAGTTCTGCCAAGACTGCATCCATCAGGAGTTCACATTAGAAGTGCACTCATTACAATTCTAGCCTAATGTCCTGGAAGTAAGGGATCATACTAATCCTATCTTAATCTGATTAAACACTAAAGATGAAATTTTCCGTTTTCAACTTAACAGTGTTATGCATTCACCTGTATTCATATCTTTATATTCCGCTCCAAAATGTCTCCATTGGAAACCATAAACAGGTCCTAAATCCCCTTCCATTCTGTGGGTGAAACCTTGTTTATCCAAGAACTCGCGTGATCCATTGGCATCCCAAATCTTGACTCCCTTTTCGGAGAGCTCTTTAGCATTTGTAGAGCCCTACATGGTAAAAGAAATACAGCAAAAATAGAAACTCTAAACCCAGGGTAAATACTTGAATTTAAATGTTGGTACTAAATTATGCTATTCTAAATTTGCTTTTTTCCTTATTGTGGAAAGGACAAGTAGTCTTCTGATTAAATGTATTGAATCACAGACAGATTATTATATGCTCGTTTGTAGTTGACACACTATATTATGTTGAAGAAACAGAAGACTGCCATTTCTTCCTTCTCCTTACTACTTTTATTTTCTTGCAGTTTCTAGCCTGTTTATTAACAGAGCACATGAAACTCTCCCATGTAGTACTCCATCTCTGTATAAACCCTTAAGGCAAGGATATAAAATTGAAGTGAACAGAACATTAACTTCACTCTGCAACAGTCCAAATCAGACTTAAAACACTGTAGATTCACATCTAAAACACTACTAGCCTTTGATGTTGAAGATGCAAACATAAAAACAAAAAGGTTTTGAGTTAATGAGAAGCTACTATCTGACATTTCACATAGGCATTTCAACACTTAAACAAAGGATATTCTTAATGCATCAAGAAACATCTAAATGGCAACACACTCAGGCCTTGCCTATGCTTTATTTTTGTTAGTACATGTGCTAGATTTGTGCTTTGTTACCAACTGTTACACTAGTGAAAACCCTACTATAAACAGTTTTACCAGTAAAAAGGTCCAGCATAGTGACATGCCATCATTCACTTTCCAAAGTGTTAGAGATTATGCCAGCATAAAAACACTTTTATGCTAACCTAACTTCATTCACTCTAGTGGCGTTTTCCTCACTTTAGTGTTATAGCTAAAAAACCTATAGGTTTTCTGGTATATACAAAGCTCTTAAATCTTCAGGATATTTCACTGGAGAGCAAAGAGAATTAAAGGAAATTGTCACCAGATTCTAGCATTGTGTTAGCATCTTAATATTTTGCACGAAACTAATGTATTGAAGGTAGGATATCTGCAAATAAACGGGAAACTAGTACAGAGGTGTAGGTTGTAGCAGGTCTAAGGACATAGGCTGACAAGGTTCTTTGGGTGAATCTGATATCTTTTATTAGACCAACTTAAATAATTGGAAAAAAAAAAATTTAGCAAGCTTTTGGGTTTAAAAACCCCTCGTCAAGCCAAGGAAGCCTCTACAAATTATACCAGCCCAGCCTCTGGCTTCTTTAGTGTTCATTCCATCTGTGCGGGCTGGGAGCGCCCCGAGCCCTTTTTCGCGCTGCACACGGGCTGTGGCCAGCAGCCTGGGCATGCGGGGGCGGAGAGGGAAGGCCTTCGCTCTGGAATTAGGCACGGACACGTATCGGTAGTTTAAAAGATTGTTTACTTACACCGAGATGGCAATGGTGTAGGCTGAAAAGCTTGATTAAGTTGCAATTACAGACAGACACAACACAGATGGTCTCGTGGAGGTTGCTAGGCTCCACGGTGCAGAGCTCCGGATGCTCTGGGTGAACAGGCCACCAATGTAGAAATCATAAATATGTCTTATATTAGTCGCGCTCGAAGACGGGAAGAGGTGGGCGGTGGATCAGGCCGCCACGCTCCTCTGGATCTCACACAGGGTTCCTATTACCCTGCTGTGTACCCAGAGTCCCCACGAGATGGATGTGGAGTCCTCTTCGGCTTGGGCGGAAACTGCTCAAGCCTTTTATACGGCTAACAGGCCAATCGCTAGCCGCCACGTGTGAATAATTTAGCACTAGCCAATCACGGGGAACAAATTTGCATACCGGTGGCGGGAACTCTTTTGCACCGTGCATTCCTCTTGCAACTCGAGCAATGCACTCTGCAAAAGAAGCTGCAGAAAAGGCGGGAAACTGGTCCCTGCACCGGGGTTTCCTCTTGCTACAGGAAACTCCCGTGCAATGCTCTGCAACTTAACGTGGATAATTCTGATGCCGAAGCGCACACACAATCATGCGTTTTGGGTCATGACACCATCCAGGAAGAGCACAACTGCAGAGGCCTGAAGAAATGGTTTTTAAACATGAAAGCTTGCTAAAAAAAATTTCCCCCCCCCCCAACTATTTAAGTTGATCTAATAAAAGATAGATTCACCCAAAGAACCTTGTCTGCCTGGAAACTAGTAGGATGTTCCAGTGTGCTTGTTCCTTTTATGAAAGCATAGAGTTTAAAATACTTCCTACTATGATATATTTTTTAACTGAACAGTTTTCAGGACACCTTAGTTAGATACCCATCATACCTTGATAAACCAAAGCAGCTCTTCCAGCACTCCTTTCCAGAATACTCGTTTTGTTGTCAGCAAAGGAAACTGATCTTTAAAAAAAATTAAGTGTCAATGCAGAAATGTTACTTTATACTAATCAAGTATTACACATTGCTCTTCACATTTCTGTTATGACCCTAAATTGGTAAGTCCAGAGAATTACAACCAAATAAAGGTATTACAAATATGAAGTTTCTAAGATTCAACAGTGGGGGCAGAGTTAAGCATGGCAAAGGATAGGTATATGCAGTTGATAAATACAACTCTAGTCAAGTTTATGGAAGGAACAGTACCACAGGTGTTCCTGGAGTAGTATGAGGAGGATGTGATGTGTATCATTGAATACTTCGTTTCACTAAGAGCAGATTAAGAGGAAACTTTGTGTTTACATGGGTTGACCTCATGTATACAAGGCGTATATTAATCCAATGCTTCAGGGCTTCTGTTGGCCTTCCCCCACCCCCTTCCTTAAATATATTATTTGGTTCCTAAGGGTTTTTTTTCCCCCTTTAAGTGCTGGATACTTGTCATAGCTATGGAGATAAGACTGCCTTTGGTGCATTGGTGCTTCTAAGTCAGCACTTCTCAACCTTTTTAGAAGGCAGGGTAGATTTGCACCCTATAGACTAACCAAAGTAGATATTATACACAGCATGAGCTTTTGTGGGCCAAAGCTCACTTCATCAGATAGCTGTGAAAGGATGCGTGCAAAGCCTTGTAGAAGGAGAAATTTGAATACAAAAAGGCAGAAAGAAGAGGAGGGGCAGTGCCGACTCAGAGCACCCGTTAGAGTTAGGGTGCCCCTCTGAAAATGGCATCTCTTAATTAAATTTTGCTTGTTCTTTGACTACAGAAAAATAATAGAGCAATTCTGCCATTACAAAGGATGCAGAAAGAGCAAGTCTGAATGTTTCGACACTATGGAGTCCTATCTGAAATCCTTGGGCACATCCCCATGAGCGTTTGCAGTGCCTCAAAGCCATTTGAGGTGCCACAAACAGCATGTGGCACATGTGCACCACATTGCTAATTAGCAGCAAAGTGGGGATTTTTTGACACCAGATCCCAGTGTAAAAAAAAACAAACAACACTGCTAAAAAAAAGTGGTGGCCGGCTTGGTGCTGCTGCTGCCCCAGGAGGCCCCCAGGTAAGGCTGTTGGGGCCAGCCCCAGCCTCCTCTACCCCACCTGGGTCCCTTTGTCACATGCCAGAGCGCACGTGCATGCCCAGGGACAAATACCTGTTGCACAAATATGTGCCGCTGCTGTTTGTCCTGCAGGAAGCGTGTGCCCCTGCATGTGCACACTCGTGGGGATGTGGTTTCTGGGTCTATCAGGTGAATCACTTGTAGGTGTTTCTGCAGGTAAAAAGCGCTATATTCAAAGGCTCTCCTGGTACCCTGCTTGGGGACCGGGGTTCTCCGTGGTACTGAGAAGGTGGCTGGTGAACTTGGGTTCACCAAAGCTCGTGCTCTCTCTCGCCATATACGCATGTCTTAGTCTATAAAGGTGCGCATCCACCCTGCCGCCTGACTGAGTGCAGAGTAACAGGGCGAACACCTCTCCGCTCATCCTGGGTTTTGCTCAGCTTAAATCAACTGCCTGATATGGGGCCAGGAGGCATTTCCCCCAGGCAGCCTAGCATGCTTTGGGCCCGAGGGCTCTCCATGCAGAGAGATGGATCCCTTCCCGTCCTACCCCCACAGCAGTCCGCCTCCGCCCGACAGCAGCGGCGCTCCAGGTGGTAGCCGGGCGGACCCGCCCGGAGGGGCCTCGCGGGCAGGGCAGGGGGAAGGCGGTCACCTCGGAGGCTGTATCGGGCCTGCACGCCGAACACGGACACGGTGCCGGTGCCGGTGCGATCGTCCTTGCGGTGGCCGCGCTGCAGGATGTGCCGCACCTGCTCCAGGTACTGCAGTTCCCCGGCCGCGGGCGGCGGCGCGGCGGGCTCCGCGCTCAGCGGCTGCGAGT
>NW_005842276.1:720170-723075 GCF_000455745.1 Alligator sinensis
TGGGCTGGGCTGGGCTGGGCCGGGACTGGACAAGACACGACACCGACTCCTTCCCTCCCTGCCCCTCTTGGCGCCTCTTTTGAAAGTGGCGCCAAACCACGGCGCCAATCCCGCAGCCTAGAGGATACTCCGCCCCCCTGTTCCCGCCACGCGGGCCCCGCCCTCCCGTTCCCGCCACGCGGGCCCCGCCCGGCACAGGGCGGGAGTGGCGCCCGCGGCCCCTCAGCGCTGTCGCTGTCACCGTCACTTCCAGCCCCGCCACCCCCGTCTGACAGGATCCGCCATGCTCCTCAGGGGTAGGGTTAGAGCCGTGCTGGGCTAATAAACGATACAAAGAACCAAGCACGGGGCTCCTCTAGGGTGGTGTCAGGAGCAGCTAAGAGCGGGATCCGGCAGCTCCCGGCGTGTGCACACAGTCATCCCCAGGGGTTTTCAGCCTCTTAAACCCTCACGGGAAACGCCAGCGCTTAGTTTTCACTCGTGTTTTGACCACAGGAAAAAAAGACTGTCGAGCCATTTGACTGCGGTGCAGTCTCGAGAAAGCCCGCAGCAGGGCAGCCCGGTTGTAGCCCTCTGGGTTCCAGTGAGGAAGGGGCTTTGCATCCCAAACAGTGCCAGCAAACAGTGCTGCGCCACCCGGGTTAAGACTGGCTGACTAAGGGGAAGATATGTGTGAACAAAGTCCTTACAAGCCATGTTCGGGGAGGGTGCCTGGGTGCAGTGTCGTCGTCGTCCCCCCCCATCCTGCTCTTCCCCAGATTTAACACCAAATAGCTGGCAGTGGCAGCAACATTTCTAGTCGAGCAGTGCTGACGGAGTCACTTGACTTCACGACTCATTGCAGTCTACCTAATCCCCAAATGTGAGTGGTCACCTCTCTGTTCTTCTAGAGACTCTCCCTTCCTTCTGTGCAGTAATCAGCAGGCTACAGTGATTCTCAACCAAGGTCCTGCAGCACCCTCACAAAGGAGCTATTACTGCTTTATATCTCTCAGGGTTAGGACCTTATTGATAGCTATGTTAAGTTATAAATGAGGTTAACTGGTACAGATAACATTGTATGAACCCTCTACAGTGGTGAGAATTTTGCTTGTCCTGCAGTCCTTTCTTGCCTATTTAAAAAAATGAGACCTCTTGGAAAAATCTGCCTTCTCATTAGTGTGAAACTGCATAAATAGTTTTGGATAAGTAGGAATGAAGAGCCAGCATGTGGGAGGGTCTGCTTTACTATATTGGAAAATAATTATGTGTATACTTTGAAGTAAATATGTGTCGTGGAGAAAATACAACCACAAATGGGAAAATGATTTTGTGTAAAAATCATCTGTGTAGAACTATATGTCATCTTTGCTGTACAAATAAAACTGAAATCATAGTTTCATAGTAGGTAGGATTGGAAGCGACCTAAGCAGATCATGAAGTCCGACTCCCTGCTATGGGCAGGAAAGGATGCTGGGGTCAAACAGCCCCGGCTAGGTGATTGTCTAGCCTCATTTCGAAGACCCCCAGGGTAGGGGCTTAGGACAGAGCGCATGAAAATGTTGGATTTTAGTTTTCATTCTTGAATGTTATTTGCAAACTAGCAAAAATGTACAATTTGGAACAATACAAACATGTTTTGTCATCAAACTATTTATTGCTCTGTTAACAATTCACTTTATTTCCAAACTAGAAGAAAAATATGTAACAGGCTGAAGAACTAGTTCTTTATCACAGATTTAGAAAAAGTCATTTAATGCCTACAGTACATTTTTTAAATGAACTGGACAAAGAAACAAAGTCTTGTTTAGAAAATACTTGATATATGTTCAGACTTGACTAATTCAAGCTAAGCTTGAAGTCAAAGTATTTTGACTCCAAACCTGCACAGTTTTCATCATGCAAGTAGTTGCTTTTAGGGTAGCAGGGACTACTTGCTAAAGTTGAGTAAGTAGTTTAAGTTTTTGCAAGATGTAGGTAGCTGACAATCACATAATATAGCATACTTTCATAAAAGTATTAACTGCAAATTGACATACTTCAATGAAATAAATAGCACATTCAAATTTATCACTGCAAAATACTGAATAACTGAAATGCTTCTTACTAGTATTTTATTTCTATACAAATATTTTAAGCCCCTATTCATTGAACAGTTGTTTTTACACTACATTTTGAAGTACTTTGCTGAAGGAAGAGATTCTGGATAGGATATTAGGTGGGTGACATTTCACAGACCATAACGCATAGGGAAAATAAGTAAGATTCTGGTCCATGGTCATCACAGTCATAGTGAGTCGTTCACATTTTACGACTAAAGAAGCATGTTACAGAAACAAGTGGTATGTCATAGGGAGAGGGTGTAATCATGAAGGCAAATGGATGCTTGTTCCTGCTGAGTAGACATACAACATTAAGAAAAAAAACAGTTTGTCAGTTTTATACTACAATGTAGGATTTTTTTTTTAATATCCTCTAGGATTCCTCCCGCTTCTTCCCCGTCCCCCATGCTATCATGTAATCATTCACAGCTGTGCTTACTGGGAATAAAATGTTATTTTTAGCCCATTATGATTTGGTAACTATTTACATTTTCTTTTCACTTTGTTCAAGAATAAAAATGACCACACACAGTGCATTGCAGAGTGTATTCCAGATCTATGGAACACTAAGGCAGTTTGCCATTAGCCTTTATTATAGCTGGTGTTCTTGGCAGTTCCCCCTCTAGAACCATGTTACCAGGAGCTTCTCTGGTGACAGTACCCTGAGGAGGGATGGGTGGAAAGGCTTCATGGAAGAGTTAACACAACCTGAGGTTACATTTCTCTTTAGTGGAAATTCTTCTGAGAGTTAACATGTATGCATTTTTCCACAGCTCTACATATGTCCATTTCTTATCCCTTCCCACCCTCAACCAGCCCCCACT
>NW_005842276.1:723106-728716 GCF_000455745.1 Alligator sinensis
CATATGGAGATCCCTAAACCAGCAGAGAGGTTTCTGAGGTTTTTTTCCCCACAAAGATAGTAAGGACTAAACAAATGAAGGGTCCTGTTTGTGCATGGATCTGGAAGTCAAAGAAATAAACTTTTTAGTTAGAAAGTAGTGCTTAACTTAAGATTTTATGGCAAAACATTTTAAATCACTGCATTGATTCTGAATTTGTTCTCCCTTTATATTTGAAAAATATCAGGTACACCAGGGGTTCCCAAACTGTGGTCTGTGTACACCTGGGAGTACACAAGACATCTCTGGGGGATACGAGGGAGAAATTTTGTAACGGCAGATTTAATTTTCATTATCATAATTGGCATTTAAGGGGTTAAAATATAAAATGGATGCTGATAGAGATACACGGGCAGCTGGTAAATCTGGAAGGGGGTATGCAATAAGAAAAAGTTTGGGAATCTCTGACGTACACCATTCAATATCGCAGTAAATATCAGTGGCTATTCTAGATTATATTGATTGATAAACACATGGTATTTAGTGCCCAGAACCATGAAATACTGTACTTGGAAGACCACCTGGGTGGAGATGCTATATATGTCTTCCTATATGTTACCTGTGGCTGGGGTATTTAACATATAATTAAGCTTAGTCTGTGAGCATTATCACACTAAAACACTGATCTTTCAGTTTTGTATAATTTCTTTGTCTCTTAGATTCATGATATACCCAAGATATGAAGTATATCATAATCCATAATCATGCTCCAGTTAAAATCCATTGAAGTGTAATAAAACAAATAGATGTCCACTACTAAGGGTTATTATCTTCACTATACAAAAAGAATCAACTTACCATATTTAAAAATTTTGCTTATAAAGTTGTAAAGCTTTCCCAGCTATATATTCAATGAATTCAGAGCTCTCGGTATCTAAATCATGTGGAACCTTAATTGTGAAAGTAGGTGAAGTCAGAATATTCACATCTACCACTGTTTCATTTGGACTGGAAGAATCCCCAGGTGACACCTGTAAGAGAACAATTTAGTACTTTGAATACCATAACTTCAGATAATTTGTCAATATTATTTATACCTATTTTGCATTCTTCTCACTGGAAGTGAGGGGACACAAAAGAGAACTATTAAAAACTTGGTTATTTTTCACCCACTAACTTTCTTCTGAAGTGAACTGTATTTTTCCGAGTTCAAGCTAATTGACATTGGAGGCATTGTTGGGGTTGGCTTGGTAATAGAGCACTACCATATTGGAGATTTGCAAAGTAATATTTATACAATGCTTCACTAGTGTTAGACATTATTATTGCATGTAAAATAAACTTCTATCCTCTTGTTTTCTACAAAAGTGAAAACTAAAACCCAATCTTGCAAACATGCATGAGTCATACTAATACTTTCAGAGGACTGCTCATGCAATTGAAGTTATTAATTTCTACGTGTTCATAAACTCAGACCCTGCATCTGCATCTATAATTTCCTAAGCAGACAATTTAAAGTTCACTTGGAAAATGTTTGTAAATGTTGTTAGTCCTTCTGTTCTTATTTTACGTTTTTCTTAGGCCAAAAGTTCACGGGGCTGAAAAGGACCAGATGGGTCATGAAGTCAAGTCTTATGCAACCATGCCATAAATATTTAGGTCCACAAGTACACCCACTTTATTCTGAGCCAAAGCCCTCTTTGACAAGCATAATAAACTTAGACTCTTTAGTACAAAAAAAAACAGAGCCTCGAAAACTTATAACAAGCAACAGGAAGAGTCCAAGGGAGACCGTGGGCACTCCCAATCCAAGGTACAATCTTCAGTACAATCAGATAACCATAGAAAGTGTACTATGCTACCTACAACAAAGGAAAGCAACCCTACCACCCAAGGTTTTTGCCAGGCTGTCCTGAGATAAAGTTCCTTCCTATCCCAAATCTCCGACAGTCAGTTTGAGCTTGAGTATAGGAGTAAGACATACCTAGCACACCCCAGACAATCTACCATCTCTACCTGTAGCCAATATACAATGCTTCATAGGAAGGCAAAACAAAAAGGCAAGTAATGTATAAAGAAGAAAAAAAAAGATCTTTCTGGCCTTTTCAAGAGATCAGCAGAAGCCCTGAAGCATATAGTATTATGCAGAATATAGTATTATATTAAAAAACTCAAGAAAGATGAGTATGGAAAGGAAACCTAATCCAGAAAGGTCATGATAACTCCCTACCTGGCCTTTCTGACTTTCAAATACAAACTAAAATTCTAGGTAAACTAAACTAAGGCACATCTTCAAGAATGCATCATATTCTCCTCAAGAACCCCCAGACAATGAAACCCTACAATACAAAAATACTCTAAGGGTGACCTCCTGTACTTAGCCCCAGAAAGTCATGACTGCCTTTTGTTTTTGTTTTTTTAAGATTAGCTGGCATTAACACACAGCTTGCCCCAAGAACAGTGTTACCAAGAGTGGTAATTTATTGTATATCTTCCCATTTTCTCAGTTTTGAAGCCCTTCCTCCCCTTTATTTTTTGTAAGATGGAATAATATATTTATTTTTTGTAAGATGGAAGATGGAATCATATAATACTAGGGAAAATGGCTTCATCCTGAAGCATGCTGGTAGCAGTGGCTTGGCCAAAACTTCTGCACAGCATTTACCAGCACAAGCCAACTCTTTTTGTCTTGTTTTATTACTGTATGTATGATCTCTGGTTATTTATGACATATTCATTCGTGTTTTGGCGGACATTGTGTATGACATCCAACCTATATTACAGTAAAATTCATAATATTTACCACACTTGGAGGTGCTCTAATAAAGATGTATGTGTTTTGTATTTCTTGTTGGCAAAGCCTCAGTTCATCAGGACAGGTAATCTGAGGGCAATCAAACCTGTCTGTTTCTATTCACTTCTCACAGGCAGTGAAGCAGGTTGGCCTGTCAGTTATCCATCATGCTAAAAGGGTTTAGAGTAGAATAGTTTCTATTCCCTGGAGTTTCAGACCATCAAACTCAACCTGAGCAGGAACTTTGTATAGTGAAGATCAAAAATAAAACACACAAAAATGTCTGCAATCCCCTTGAGCTATCCAAAAGCATAAGTGTGAGTGAAATAGAGAACATAGATGTCATTGGGCAATAGCTATTTCCTTTTTAAATCAGTAGCTTTTACCTTTACTATATTGAAGATGTTTTCTGATCCGATGGTCACATTGGACAGTTCAGAAACCCACCCAAACCTTTCCTTCATTTTATTCAACAAGTAGGAAGTGTCTTCTGTGTGATGCTGAATCAACTGGAGAATCTGCTCATACTGCTCGCTTGAGATATTAACCAATTTTAAGGCTTCATCCAACTTTGCATGTAGTTCAGGGATATTTGGGCAATCTATTTGGAAAACACAAAATTTTATAGGAAAAAGTTATTTTTTTCACATATCTCTATATATTAAGTGCTGAGACCTAAATGTTCCAAATATTCTTTGCATTTTTTAAATTAAAAAATAAACACCCAATGTAACTTTTTCTTTCTTTCTTTTTTCTTTTTCTTTCTGAAGCATTTAATGTATCTAAACTTTGTAAATTCAGTGATGCCAGTGTAGATTAATGATCCCATTCCTGTGTTGTAGCTGCTCGTATTGGATAACTCAAAGGTTTTATTGCCTTTCATGGAAAATGTAGTGTGGTATGCAAAATAAAAACTTTGTTATTACTATAAACTGTACAGAGTTATTTGTCTATTTATACATTATCTTCCTTTTTAATAGCCTTTAACTTTTTATCTGTCCATCTCAGTTATGTAGGCTATCACAAGTATGCCTATGATATATGCTGCTAGCATATGTTGCTATTGTATTTTAAGAGCGAATTTTACTGCAGATGAGTAATAAACATTAGTATACAGCTAGAATAATCTGTTGCTGAACCTGCAGGTGTAAACATAATGATAGTGTTTTTAGGATCTATAAAGAAATTCATAAATGAAAAATACAGGATTAGAATTGTGCCTATAGTGTACTATACAAACCCTTTAAAAAGTTTTTGTGGCACATATTACTTTCTATACTCGTAAAGACAATTAGCCCAATTCTGACATGACATTTCAGTTCAAACACTTACTGGTCACATCCATTGATCATTCACTTCTGTATTGTTGTTTTTTATTCTTGGTTTTTATTTATGGCCTTGTATTGCTGTTCTCCTTTGCCAAAAAGTAGTTTTGAAGTGACAGTACTAGGTTATTGGTACAGATTAATTATGACCATCATGCTCAATGTATCCTACTCAACATACCCTTTCTCCAACTGCACTATAAAGCAGTGCATGCAAATTATGTTACACTAGGGAGAATGTTGGCCTGGATTAATGTATATACACTCTTCAAATTGTGCTGTTAGATCTTTAATATTGTCAGATCAGACCCAACTGAAAGTACCTTGATTTAAGCTGTATTTTGGCTTTTTAGACCTCATTTATTTGAAGAGTTGTAGACATAGCAAATCATAGCAGGAGACTCTAGAGCAATTCAGCCTGAATTTTTCCAGAGGCTTTTGGAAAGGGCATGTCAGAGTTCTGCTAATTTTTCACATATTAATTTGACTTCTCCATTTTGGATCCTCAGCTCAGCAGTACTGGTTGTTGCCTGGACAACTTAGCCATGTCCAGATGAGCATGGACGTGTAGTGTGTGGTGCTGCAGACCTGTCTTCGGTGCCACACACTGCACTTGCAGGCATTCCTCATGCTGCTACCTTGCAGCAGCGGAGAGCCCGGAGTAAAAAAAAACACATGCTGAAAAAAAGGAGGGTGGTGTACATGGTGGCCACGTGTGCCATCCAAAACTGGAGCCTGGCCAACTGGAGTCACACTCTGGCTGTCACGCATGCTTCCTGCCATGGCTGCAGCTCCAGGAGGCCCCCAGGACCCCAAGTAAGGCTGCTGGGGCCAGCACAGTTGCTAGCCCCAGCCTCCCCTACCCCACCTAGGGTAACTTGCCACACACCAGAATGTGTATGGCATGAGCATTCCCTAGGGACAAACAGCAGTGGCACAAAGTGTGCTGCTGCTACTTGTCCCCAGGGAAACAAATGTCTGCGCTCATCTGGATGCACCCTTCATAGCTAGCCCTCATTCCTCATTTACCCTTCTGAGGAGCTGCACAGTATCTAAGATTATGGCTGGTTTTATATAGGACTATAGTGGATTATAGGGAGATTTAGAGTGTCTTTACTTTTAGAACTGGACAGGGATAAATACAGTCTATCCTTTGTTGTCTCTGAAGGATGGCACCTTTAACATGAAACGATATACATATCTCAGTATTAGAAGGCACTTTGGACAGAAGCAAAAGTGTTAACAACTGAGTTATACTGACACTGTGTGGAGGTTTTGGGAAGAGGTGTATGTACTATAGAACAACTCTGTAGCTGTAGCATAAATATACTAAACCTTCAGAAACTGAAAGTGAGTTCTAAAAATATCCAAACACGACAGCAGAAAATTACCAGTATCAAAGCCTAGAAAATAAAGGTCACTACTTTATCATGAGCACATTTGAAAATAACTCTACCTTTCATCAGCATATCCTGACATTTCTGGCATCTTTCATGAAACTGTGAGCATCCT
>NW_005842276.1:728735-763228 GCF_000455745.1 Alligator sinensis
TTGCGGGAAGTCTTTGCACAGAGTTCCTTCATGGCCTGTTGTAGTCATTGAAAACTTTTCATTTTCATCAGAATCTAGAGCGAAAACACAGCATTTTATAAGCTGAGCCCACTAAATGAAGCGTCTTGTTAATATTTTTCTGTTTGTTTTCTACTCTGTTGTTTTCGTATAAAAAGTATTTTTGTGAATTAAAAAATCAGTCATGTTTAAAAATAAGCATAAGGCTGAAACAGTAGGAATCAAAGAAAAATTATGATGAGGTGAAGGTATAGAAAGTGTTCCCCTTCAAATTTTGGCAACTGTTGATCCTTCCAGGTCATGGTGTATGCATGAAAGGTCACCCAGACCTTCAATGCATATGCCTAGGCTGGAGTTTTTGGAGGGATGGAGGCTACCCAGACCTTCCATCTTCCCTCCATTTAGGCCACTGAGACAGATTCCAAAGGCCAGACTGAGTCTAGAAGTTTGGTGCCTCCATGGCTGTATTTGTATAAGCATCTGGGATTTGAACCCAAATCTGTGTAGTAGACAAGGATGCTACCACTGAACCACAGGAGACTCCTCACTTTCAAATTATACCTACTACAATTACATGATCCCATATGAAAGTAGACTGGAGTATTCTACAGTAACAGTAAAACAACCAGCCATAATGTTTTGGATCATGGCTGTGAAGGATGGATACTCAGGCTGGGCTTGTAACATCCAAAGAGGTCATGAAACAGTCAAGAGAGGTTACACCCACTGTCCCTTTATTTATGGCCAGCTGAGAAACTAGCTGCAGTATCCTACTGTGTTGACATTTTTTGGCAGTACCACAACATAAAATTTAAATAAAAATGCTGGATATTCTTGCTTGCTGGTCTTATGAGGGACTGGAGTGATGTTTTGATTTTCATATTTCATGAGCACCCTTCTTGAAGCATAATCTTCAAGGTGGTGGTGAAAAGAGGATTGCATGGGATCAAACTCAAAAGGGAAAAACAGTGACCTTGAGTGAAAGAAGAAATAAAAACCTGAGGAGAGCAACCTCAGTATGTTCAATACTCCAGTACTCATGAGCTGCAAAAGAAAGTCCAAACAGTGGTGAGTTCTAGTTAAATGATTTCATTTGAATCTGCTTTTAAAAAAAGAAGCATGCAAATGTAATTAGCTTTTTAATTAGTCCTTTTATGGTTTGCCAGCCAGTGCAGCATCGGGTACCATTTCTTTGGCCATTTGGCAGGTTTCATCTTACTAAACTGGAGGTCTTTCAATTAAAAATATATATACACCAAAAGAGTATATTATATATTTTTACTCTTTTAAGGCATTTTAAAAGAATTGTGATATGGTTTAAGGTCTTGTCCTAAGGGGTCCTAACTCTTGATGATTACATTTTTAAACCATTACACTAATCCAAGGCTAAGTGGTGTTTGCTCAAATGTTATTCAAAATAGTATTTGGCAACCTTTTTAGATTGTAGGCCAAAATGACCCAGTTCAGGTTGGAGGGTGGGCACTAGGACCCAGCTGCTGCCACTGTTCCTGAAGCAGCTTGGGGAAGCACCTGTAGCCAATGCCTCTCCCCACAGGGGCATGGGAAAGCGACTGCTTTACAATGCCCTCCTCCACTGAAAACCACTTGCACTAATCCCTAAAAAAAAAATGTAGGTGTCCTAAATGGAATTATGCTTTTAGCTGAAGCATGCCATATCTCTGTTCTGTGTTTTGTTGACACCTGATATAGCCATGAGCAACTCTCGCAAATGTATAAGCCTGTTTTCTGACATCACCTGATGAAGTTGGGGATGTGTTCTGATACTTTGGGAGTCGTATTTCAGAAGAGATGGAGACATGTTAACATCATATGTTGCTCTTCCTGACTAATGTTGAAATCAAACCTATAAAAACCCAAATGGGCACTGAACAATTCAAGAATTCTGGCATAGCCTTTGAGAATGCTTATATTATCAAGATCTGTGACATATGATCTAATATATCACTCTATGGACCTGAAAGATCTGGCATTCTATTTTTCATTTTATAATTCCAAATTTTTATTTGTCCAATAAATTATGCTTGGCTCATGTCTGCCCAGCCAAAAAAGCTTTCACACCTCCCACAGAGCACATTATGCCATGTATAGCCTTAGCATTTAACAATACTGTAAAGACTTGATGTCATTGTTACTGCTGTCTATTTTAATGTCTTCCAACACTTGCCTTTGGCTTGTTCTGGCAACTCTCCTTTATTATCACTGTTTCCATCAAATGCTTTAGTAATCACTTTGCTGACACCTTCAAATACAGTCTTGCCAAAATCAAAAACTACCTGAAGGAAGTCTGATATATCCCAGTTTTTCTGAAAACTATTGTTTTTCTTGGAATCCTCAGGGAGAGCAGGCACATTGTGTGATTCAGTTAAATTTACATCAGACATGAAATATGTTTGAAAAGATTGATCAAATTCTGTTTGCATCTGTTTGAAAAAAACAAAGCTCTTGTCAAATAATGTGCCCATATCTGATGCCAGCTGGCTAAATACATCTTCCATTTTTACTAGCTGGGTATCTTCCTTTTCAGTTTTTTCATTTGACTGGAGGTCTTTGCCTTGATCCTCATAAAAGCTAAAAATTATTGGAGATATTTTCCGGAAAAAATCTTCAACCTGAATATAAAAAGATATATCAGCTGTAAAACAGGTTATCAGATATGTATCTTTTCAAGCCAGCTGCTATAAAAAATTCTTTGAAATGAATGAACAACCTACACCCCTTGAAATGAATGGAGAGATGCAGGAAATGCATTCCTCATACTTAGAATGCGTATCAGAGCATGTTTTCTAAAGAACCTAAATATGTAGAATTTAAAGTAAATCATAAAACTCAGATCAGACTGGGGAAAAAAAAGGGCGTGAATCTTTACTCAATTTGGTACTAATCTGAGCCATGAAGTTGCTGTCAGCTTTTGGGCTTCACCCAACAAATAATTTGGCCGGCATCTGGGAAGCACCTTTGTAGACCACATTACTGTAATGCCTCATTATGGTATGAACAGAAAGCAACTGTTTCCTTACCACTCTTCAAGCACTCACTATTCCCTCAAAAAGGACGAAACCCTCTGGTTCTTACTCAGGCTGAAATCCATTAAAAGCAATGAAAGATTGTCTTGAGCAAGAATGAGTAAATTCTTCAGATTTGGTCTAAAAGATAACTTTCTTTTTCTTTTATAACATTTGTTTTCTTTTGTCAGTTTAAGCTTATCAGTACTTAAAATGTCCATTTAACTGTCATATAACTGACTGAGGGAATAATACAAAGGGGCAAAGTAGTATGACAGCATAGTGTCTGTCATCCAAGTATGACCCTACTCTGTAAACTTACTTCTTGTAAAAATGCTGTGATCGGTTTTTGTTTTCTGTCTCTCAGAGCCTTTCATGGCCAGAGTGCTAATTTTTAACTCAGTATCCCTGAGTCAATTGAGGTTTATTATTGGTAACATTAAGGTGCAATTAAGTGCATGCTCTGAGGTACAGATTTTGCAGCTGGAATGCCTTTCACAATGTTACTGATGATGCACAAACTGTGAAAGAATCTGTTCTTTCTCCCAGAATTGTGTTGGCTCTACACTGGTGACAGGGTTAAAAGTTAGTTTTTCTGTTATAATAATTATGACACAGAATGAACACATGGAGAGCCATTCAATGAGAATACAATTTTTTATGCAGTTCCTATATCAACTAGAACTATATTTTTGGAGGTGCTGTTTCCCAGAAGGGAAAGAAAAAGTTGTGTGGCATTTTTGTAAATAGTTATTGACCATCTTAACTCAAACCCTCCTGTGAGTTACAGCACTTTAAATTTGGAGGAAGTCAGTGGATTCACTCCTCAGTGGATTCACCCCTTAACGGGATGGGTTTTGACCAAGTGTGTAATCATCTGAAGTCAACTGAAATCTGTTCCACCTACATTCACATTTCCAGATGCTAATATCAAATTGGTTTTTGTAATTTGATACTGGCATCTCTGGCTGTTTTAAGAAAACAGGATGTTTTCTCACTGTATCACTGTTTGTTGAAATAATCTCTAAAGGAAGATTTCTCTCCTGGGCCTGAATTTCTTCTTACCTTATTTACAATTGTTGACAGGCTAGCGTGGCAAGTTGTATAAAATCTCATGCAGTTACTTTCCAAACAAGATTCACATTCATTCCATAAAGTTTTCAAAGAAACCTGGCATTGCCTTTCTTCTTCCTCTAATCTTTCTTTTACTTCATCCATGAGCTGTAGAGCTTCCTAAATAAAAAATATCACAAATTCTGCTTCATGATCTTCATTGTGTTTAACTGATATCATTCAGTTATTCTCATTAGTATCTTAAACACCCAGCCCAGTATACCAATAATTGAGTTCCTACTTCTGGTTTCTTCTTTTTCCATAACAGTAAGCACAGTAAGTCTAAACAACTTAGTGTCATGTACCTAAAAATTAGGTGCTTGGCCCCAGGAGGGTGCTCCAAATAGGTAGAAGTAGGCTACACATTCCCGATACATGAAATGGAGAGAGGTATGTGCCTCCTAAGAGGAACTGAGAGATCTGGTGACATCTAGAGCTGTCCAATGGCAAATGCTATATACAAGGGAATGTCTGATGAATTCCCACCTCTCTCCAGAGCTTAGCTTCTGACTCAGGACTCCATTAACAGACATAAAAGTTAATATCTAAATAGTAATTAAATGTATTCATGTAGGCAAAGACTGTGGCATATCTTACGTTATGCCGCCTTACTGTGTAAGGCATCCCTTTTCACTACTGCTCTGTCCTAATATTTCTATTGCACAGGGAGCAGTAGACTGTGCAGCACTGCTACAATGCTCCCATCACGCAAGTTTGTGGAAATGGTAGTATGAGACAAGGATAAACTAAAACTTAACTCCATCTCTCTCAGTGCAACAAGTGGCATAGAGGCATACATACATATTTACATCTTCCCTAGAGGGGTGAGTTCAGAAGGGTGATTGTGTGAATCTCTAAATCAGTCTCCTTTCTGGGCTGTTCCTTGGTCAGCATAACAATGCTTTATCCTTTACTGTAGGCTGAATCACTGACTGATCCATCCGAAACTGTCCCTGATTAAAACAAATCATAATATAAACATTGTCAGTTACCTGAAAATAAGGATCAGGTGCTACTTCCTATTACCTTTTTTTCTTGATCTGTCCTCGTCAGGGTTTTCATCAGATCTACATGTTTATCTCCATTTCTTTCCATCATAATTTGCATCTGCTTAATCCCTGTCAGAGCTTTCTTTACTTCTTCATCCACATATTTCTCACCAATTTCAGATAACACTGAAAAAGTCAGTTATAACACTAATTAACTAGATTTTCAAGTAAAGTCCAAATGAGGTGTTTTAGTAACAGACTGTAGTGACAAAGGGTAACAAATGTACATAATGTAAATTCCTATGTAGATAAAGGACCATCTCTTTCAAGTGGTGCAAGCTGAAATCAGTGAAGCTAAAATGACTTAAACCATGGATCAGCAACCTGTGGGAGCTGAGAGGATTCAGCAGTGTGGGGTGCAATGATAAAAGTCATAGTTTAGAGAGAATCCCTAACAGGAGACTGGGGGAGTTGGGAACTGTGAGACGGTCCCTCAGAGAGCAGCTAGGAGTCAGGATAGAGACAAACAAAGAGTCTGCAGAAATTGCCTACTTCTCAGCTCATACATAAACGAGGAGAACTATAACGTTCAGTGCTTGTCATTTATGTATGGCTGTGTTTACTGATCCCAGTGATCCCTACGTGGGGCTTCAGCTGTGCCTGAAGTGGGCGGTAGGGAGAAGAGGCAGTGGCTGAGTCCCAACACCTGCCTTCCTGGGACCCAAGCTGGGTCATTCCAGCCTACTGCTAGAAAACATTGCTGACCCCTGATTTAAACTAAGTATTTGGCCTGAAGCCTTCTATTGATTAGAAGTATAGTTTTACTTCAGTTGAACTTAATCCTGGTCTGATTATTTATCAGTCACCTGGTTTAAATTATGCGTCATACTTACCTTTAAGCTGAGAGAAGGCTTTAATTAGCTCACTTACCCTTTTTTACAACATAGTTCAGAAAAGTCTGAACTCATTTTCTATAAGAATACAGGCCTTTGTCATGCTTTCAGTGAATCAATGACCATTCACTTCAGTGGAAACACAGTTTGCCCATGTTTTGCAAATAAAAGTCATTGCTGTCTTGTACAAGTATAATCTGCTTTTGTTCCTGATACAGAAAATAAATGAAGACTATAACTGATAGAAGATTACAAATCTTTTATCTTTTCATAGCTTTTTTTCCTATTGGTTTTTTCCTGACATAAAAAGAGTTTTTTCTCTCAGTTTGATATACAATATATCCTTAATTTTAGTTTTTGGATCCCAAACAATAAAATGTAAGTGCTTTGATAGTTAAATATACACATTATAGGTGCATTTTAAAAGCCCCTATATTTCACTTACTGTAAAAACTTTTTTTCACCGCAGTAATCCTGAACAAATAACTTGCAAACTTGTGTCTAAACAAATTAAATATTTTAGTTTTATTCATACTATTTGAGATCATCAGTGTTCTTAGTGTACTTCAGTAACTTAAGAAAAAACAAATACACTATTTAAACAATAATTATGCCTTTATTTAAAAGTTAAAATTCTAAAAAGCATTAGACTCCCTGATCCTTTGTATAGCTAAGTTCAATTTTTCTGACCTCATTAAAATAGAGATTTATACTAAAAATGTCTGTGGATGCTTTGCTTCAACTATATCAGAAAACACCTACTTAATGCATTTGATAGCCACACACTTGCAGTTGGATTCTCATGGGCACACACTTGTATTGAGCCCCTCAATTCTGTGTCGCCAGGGCCTGTACGTGGAAGTCTGAATGCAGAACCAGGCCCATGAACTCTCAAAATATAGTCAGGCAGAAAGGCATACATACTTTTCAGGTTTTCATGGAGATTCATCTTCTTCTTTGTAGGTGCACATTGATGGCCCATTAGCCACAACACATGTATTAGAAATATCCAACTTGACCTCATGTTCTCCCTGTTTAAGGAGGCAAATAATGAATGAAAGTTAGATGTGAGACATTAGGAGTCCAGCATGCAAATATTTACTACAATAGTGTTCACCCAATGTCAGCAATCCCCTTGGTTTCAGCCTTGAGTATTTTGTCTTCTACATAATACACACTTAATCAATAATCTTGCTTTTTATAGCATGCACAATCCTGATCTCAGTTGCAGTAAATCCAGTGGAATTCCACTGATTCTTCCAAATTTACACAATCGCGTACATGAAACCAGAAGTAGACTCCTTTATTGTATATTAGGGTTTATGATATTAAATAGCACTGTGAATGTTATGCAGATCACTCTTCATTTCTTCAAGTTCATAAACAATTTTAAACACTAACCCCATACTATATTATTTTAACTTTTTAGTTATTCAATTACTATGTAACATATCTGTACATGCCATATTAAAAAGGAAAATCTTGTAGAATGTTGTACCTTCTGTGCACCTACACAGTTCCTTTGTTTATGTCCCAATTGTATTTTACTTTGTCATTCAAAATATTACTATGCTTATGAAAAGAATAGATATATATTTGGTAATGAATTAATTGTACAAATAAAAATAAACCAACATCTTATAAATATATACCTATGAAATAAGATAAGGCTAAAGAATAGCATTAACTTATTATCCTGTTATGTACTACTATATTATAAAGCATGCTATGTTTAGAAATGTGCAGATATTAAAAGTTTCCATTAACTGAAAGGCAATTATTTAAGTTCCATTTTGCTGGACAAACCATATTTTTCAAATAAACAAATTGGTTACAAATTTATAAATGTATATATATAAATATATTCCACATGGATTGACTTCAGTAGTAGATGAACAATTAACTTCTGTAAAGGTATACAAACTACTTATGAAAGGAATCTAGAAAATAACATATTTACCACTAATACTGAAAAATCTCTCTGTAAAATTGCTCCCAGCGTCAGGAAGGAATCACTGTGTTCTAATTTCTATGAGTGTCAGGGATTTTGCCATGTTCTACTTATCTGATGACAAGGTACTTAATCCTATTAATGGGACATTTTGTGATTAGATTCCAGACTGTCTCCCTGTACAAGACTTAACATGTATACATGCTTACAAGCAAAAGTGAACACCAGGGGGAGTGTTGACCGTAGTATTATGTATTTCTTATTCAATATCCCGTGTTTTCTCTGAATAGCTTTTTGAATTATCTCTCTTCTGTTAAATTTAGCAGACTTCTGCAGCTTGTGGTGTAGCAGATCATAGTGAATTTATTAAAATTACTTTACCAAAAATGTTTTCATATTTCTGTCTTCAAAGTAATTTTAAAATAATTTAACTTAATTGTTGTGTGCTAGAAAAATGTCAAATAAGATAACAAAATTCCCTCCATCCCACAAGCTTCAGTAATCCGCCTGATGGGAAATAAACAAATCTGTGTTTTCCCCATTGTTACACGCATTATTTTTTGTATGTCATATGTTTAATAACTTTGTCCAAATTCATGGGAGTTTGTATGTGAAAGATCTGCAGAACCTCACCTACATACATTGTTAAATAATTTAAATTTGGATTTTACAGCAATAGCAGTTATATGATGTGCAATGTGAATGTGTGTTTACAATCAATCCATTGTGATGTATGGTCACAACTCCCAACTGAAGTCAAAGAGAAGAGGTAAGGATGGTGAAAATATTAAAATGTACAACAGTTTAATGAACTGTAATTATATTTTTAAATGTCCTAAACATGATTTTACTTCACAGACTATAACACCTAATTGCTGTGGACGATGGCTAAAATCCAGCATATTCAACACTATTTTGGTCCAGATCTACACTACAAAACTTAATCAGCTGGAGCAAAATATTCAAAAGTTTCTAGGGATGTTGTATTCTTCACTGAGACAAGTAGGCCTGACTTTTCTGAAGTACTGACTGTACGGGGCCAGTAGGGGGTGCTCCTGCATTGAGCCACCCACCTCACTGCGCCCGACCACCTTCCAGGCTCTGAGTGCCTCCCTGGGGGTGCCTCACATCTGGCTGACCCCCTTCGTGGAGCACACCAGCTAGCCTAAGGTAAAAACTGCCACCACCCAGGGCTGGGCTTGATTCTGGCTCTGCCTCCCCTGAGTAACACAGGCCTAGTAGCCCTCGAGGGTACTTGATTCACTTCAAGCACTTTGAGGTGCTTCCCTCAGTCAGAAGCACAAGTAGTGGTCTCCCTTAGTCAGCCAAACCAAGAGGACCCCAAGGCATAATCTAGACCCACACCCAATAAGTCTCCGATGCTAGGTACCAAGGAGAACTTTATTGGTTACAAGGGATAGGGTTGGAATAGGGTACAGGGTAGAGCAATATCAGAGAAATCCCATAGAGCAAACTGGCATGGCTGGGTAACCTTTGATCATGCATCTGAGTTACTGCAAGCTATATATCTAGTTAGATCTCAGGTAGCTTATTCACAAGTATCATCCAGAGGCAGGTGGAGATTCCCTCTGGAGGCAGGCAGTTCCTTGATCTTGAGTTTTGAGAGAGAGAGCAACTTTCAGATGGTCCAGCTCTTCTCTCTCTCTCTGAGTCTTCCTCATGGCTGCTGCCCCCTCCTCCTGGGCAGTCCTTAACTTATATAGCCCTCATGACCTCATTTACCTGGTCCAATGGAGGCCAGCACCTGTTGGCTGTCAGCCAACCAATTTGAAATGCATCACTAGTTGCTGGGCAGACTGGCAGTTCCTAGCTCCCCAGGGAGCCTAAGCTCCTCACCCAGGTATGTGATGCCAGTCACGTAGGTAGAAGGAGCATGTTTCCCCCCTCCCTCAGGAATGTATCCAGCTCGGGTTGCCTAAAGGGATAGGGTAAAGCATGTATCCTTTGCAGGGCCCATCTTAACCAAATTGTCACAGAGCACAGTTTTTGGAGAGAAACAGAGGTGGCCTTCTGCCACACTGACCATCTATAACTGGCAAACGTCTTTAAGAACAGCAGGTCCCAACCTCCTTTGAAAATTAAACTATAGGTATTTCAAATTTGGTAGCCAAAAACTAAGCCACCTTGAACTCACTGGCCTTTTCTGAAAATTTTTATTATGGCATATATTAAGGATTACCTCACCTACAGCAATATTCAGGCAGAAATATTGATCATCTGGTGTTCTGTCATCAAACAAAACAGGCCTTTGCAGAGGCCTTTGTGGCCTGTCTATAATCATGATGGAATGGTGTTTGTCACAGGAAACTCAAAGATAGCTCAGACGTCACAAGATTGATTATAATGTGGATCCTACTCACCCAATCCTGGTGAAAATGCTGGAAAGGGGTCCAGAAAAGCTACAATGGCCATTGTGTAAAAGTAGCCTCCACAGAGGGTGGTATTCTATTCTTTTTTAGATTTCTAGACCAGAGGTTGACAGCCTACAGCCCATGGGCCCATGAGCCAAAGGCCTGCCAAACAATTGGACCTGGCCTGTGAAGCCAGGACATCAATGTCAATGTAGTGGTGTGGGGGGAAAAGTGGTATCCATATCAGATGTGGCAGTGGGGCTTCAACCAGACCTCTGTTAAATTTGACCCACAGCTCCTAAAAGGTGGGTGACCGCTGGCCTAGACAACAATATTTGGTTGTCTATAGGTTGTCTAAATCTTTAAAATGCTATTTATGCATAGGTTGGCACTCTGCTTCTGCTCATATATATAGCCATTCATCTGCATAGTGCTACAGGCATGGAAATAAAGTGCTAATGTACGTGTAAAGTGACTAATCTGGTCATCTCAGAATCCACAAAAAAATAGAAGGCCCACAGGCTGTCTGCAGGGTATGTGTGTCAAGGAAGGCCATTTTTCATATGCCCAGCCTAGTTACTTGGGTTAAGTGCTGCACTCAGTATTCGGGCCCAAGTAAAAGCATCTCCCTCCCATAATGTCAGTGGAAGTTACACTCAAAAAACGGAAGCAAAGCCTAGACTTATTTGTGATGACTGGAAAGTACAGTATTAATCCAACAGGATACTGTCAAGGATGATTTTCTGTTGTGTCATCTTCTTTTCTAAGTTTCTAATATGTCCCCCGTCATTTTTCTCTTTTTTATTTTATCATTCATATGGTGAATTTTAATGTTGGCCTATGAAAGGTGACACCGTCTAAAGAGGGATATACATATTCCATTCAGAGTCAACTATATGAAGAATAATGGAAAACAAATGTAATCAAACAAGCTCTCTACATTCATTTTCAGTTTATTATACAAAAAGCAGCACTTGGACTTTGTAAAAAAGCGGTGCAATTTGGGAAAAAGGAATCCATCTATACTCCAGATGGAGATAAAATAGCAGGAACAGCACCCCTTTTGTGCCTATTCATAGAAGCATAGAGACACTGAATATACCTATGTGCAGATCTAGTTGCTTGTTCACAACAGCACTTCTGGTGCTGCTCCGTTAGGGCTGTAGTCAAGCACTCCTGTGTCATGCAGAGTTACAGCTTGTCAGGGAAATCTATAGTTGGGGTTCCATGGTGTTGAGACCTTTGCCTGATGCAAAGTTCCTCATACATTCCTTCCTCAGCTGAGTCAACAGCACACATTAAACCTCATACTGTCCTGGATGTTACTTCTTATTCAAAATTGCACTACTTTTATTGAGAAGCATGTGTTTATATCTCAGTTACCTCTTACATAGTCAAAAGAGAAATATACATTTTTTTCATGTTTTTCATTTTTTATAAGGAAAACAAACCCTCATCTTGCGTTTTACTATTTTACACATATCCAGTGACAGATTGGAAATAAGAAATAAGTGACAGCTCCAGATATAAGAAGCCAAGGGAACTCTGAGATATTTTCCTATTATCAAAAGATTACCACTTTGCACTTGAGCAAATCCTATTATTAATGTGCAGTTTTGAAAATAACTCTTTTTTATACTCAGAATAGCAGTCTTGATTTTTAATTGTCAAACTCCACACAAATTTTGTCAGCGGGTTTCATACTGAATTCCTGCTTTACTTTTTAAAATTTCAGGTCTAATTTCCTGTAACTCTTCTGAACTTCTGAACTTGATCCTTAAAATCTTCCCTGTATCTCCTAACCTGTGTGGCATCTTTCTTTAATATCATTTCTCTTATGCTTGTGTGACAGTTATCCCCAACATGTCATATTTTTTAACTGATTGTATTGTCATGTTTAGTTTTTGCCTTGCATTTGATGTACTACAAGCAGAGAATTCCTGGACCATTTTAGAATTCAGCTGTCATTGTTACAATGAGTATGGGATGATCTTATAACACTTATTCATGCCAGTTGGTCCAGTGGGACTCTTGTAAAAGAAAAGATCACAATCCAAAATTCCAGTAATGCTGTACTATTATCAAAAGAATATAATATTAGCAGGGCTTATCAAAACACTTGGAATGAAACATTTGCTTGTGGGGAAAATGGAGATCAGTAAAACTGAAGTTTTCAAAAGATAGATTCCAGTGGTTAGCTAAAAAAATCAAAATGAAATATTTTCTTCCCAGTCCGGCAGACATTAAGGTCTGTGTCTGCTTGGACACTGGTGGTATTTCATGCGAGTTGTAATGATGCATTCCTTGTGCCCCCATTTAGGTCTACTACCCCTTCTCCTAAGCTGAACATTTCCTCAAGACAACATTATTTCTTCCTTTTGTTGGCCATTCCACAAAAAAAAATCACATTTCAGCTTTCTATGTTTCAGGATAAACACAAATGTTGCAATATTGGAATACTTTGAAAAAAAAATCAGTTGTAAATTTCATTTCCTTTCTGGTGCATAGGACACAATTTGCTTTCATGTTAAGCATCTTTTGATTTCTACCTAGGATAGGTTAATGATCTAAGCATCAAGTTTTGAATAGCTATACAATATGTATAAGCCACGTCTACACATGTGCTTTACTGCAGAGTAGACTAATGAGCTGCAGAGTAAAGCATCACTGTCTATATCTGCAACAGTATTAGGCCACAGTAAACTAATTTTTGCTGGGATAAGATAGTATTCTTGTGGAGAGTACTATCTTACACAGGGGTCATTTATTGCAATTAAACACACATGTAGACTCTGACTGCAGGCGTAAATTATGCCCAGTTAGAGCATCCAGCCAGGGGCCAGACTCCTGCCTACCACCTAACAACACAGCTCTGCACTTTCAGCACCCTTGTGCCCCAGCCAGCCCTTCCATCACCCAACACTACCACCAGGAGCCCAGGGCTGACCCCCTGTTCTTCCTGCTGCACCCCGACCAGCCCAGGCCTGCTCCACCCTGGCTCAAATTGTTGCTGTCCCGGGTGTACATGTAGATGGAGTAGTCACCAGGAGTACTTTACTCTGCCTCAAACTGCTCCAGAGTGTATTGATTCACATTAATTGCACATGTGGACACACCCATAGACAGCTAGACCAGTGGTTCTCAACCAGCATGCCAATAGATCCCTTGAAGGGTGCCACTGACGTATGAGGAGATAAGCCAGGTGCAAGGATATAAACATAGGCTCAGGCTCATTCCTGTCTGGTCACTCACCTGACCCCACTACCTGATTTTTTTGCAAGGAGGTAAGCAATGTAATAAATGCTTTCTTTTTTAAAATGGGCTGTAGCTTAAATCACAAAAGTCCTGGAGGGGTGCTTTGAGTCTAATGAGGGTGCTATGAGTTTTAAAAAGTTGAGAACTACTGAATTTGACCAAATCAGGGTCTCATAGTCAATAAATTAACTGTTATGTAATCACATTAAAGATACTAAGGTACTTTTTATGAAACAGATTTTGATCATGCAAAAACTTGTGCGCGCTTTACCCATCTTAGTTGTCTGCTTGACTTAAGCTGATACTAAATCCAGTGGACTGAAATGAGATTATTCATGTGGTTAAGCTTAATACACACAAAAGCTTTTTAAGGACTGGAGACTTTATGAAACTTCGTAATGGAATTTTGCAGTGTGTAGGAATGTTACAGCAACATTTTGAATACTTTATGAGCCCTCTAGTGGCCATCACAATCTCCAACCATTTTTCAGAAGCTTTCAGAATTCTGCCAGAGCTACAGTATATGTATATTGCTAAGTTTTGGATGATATATATGTTAGTAAACATGTTTGCATCTCACCACACCATGCCCAAGTGGTCCCTTTTTGTTCTGTATGCTTTGTAAACCACAGAAGATCCAATGGGTTTTGCTGGTGTCTCTAACATTCTTCTCTCCCCACAGAAGATCCAATGTGCTACCTGGTGGGTGCAATTGGTTGGTATATTTCAGCATACTGTGGTACTCTGAGATGAGATGCTCTGAATGATCACAAAAAGTACTTTGTTACACATAAATATGGTACAGTTTTAAAGATCAAGATTTCTTCTAGGCCATGTATACACAGGGTCACTGCAGAAAGTCAAGGTGAATCAACTAAAGGTGAGAAATCAGAAAGTGTAATTTAAAGCATGTTAAACTCCCATATAGATGTTTTTATTCAGAAAGGTTAAGCTACATTTACATAAGGCCAATGAAACCTTGAAACACTCTTTAAATTATGCACATGTATCTTCAGTTCATTAGCTTTAACTTTCCCTAGTGTCCCTCCTTTGGATAGGGCAAAAAAAAAGAATCTTTCACTCTACCAATGAATTCTTTCTTCCAGGCCCCCAAGAGCATTGACGTGACAATCTAAATACCAGTCCCAGCAGTAAAGTGACAAATATTATTCACAGAGGTATGCAAATTCTTCTTACCATCTCATGCAAAGCTGTTACAGAGAAAAAGAGAGTCATTGTTTCCTAAAGCGGCAGCAAAAGAGTGCATGAAGTTTATTTCAAGGAAGAAGGCAATTTTATTAGGTAAAGGTATTTTAAGAATTTGAAGGAATTATAAACAATCAAGAATTGAAGTAAAGAGCTCTAATGTAAGACAATACATAGCGGAAACCTAAACATTATACTGTGTTGTGTTCAGAAATTGTGCCTGGAATATTAGCTAGCTATTGAACTTGGAAAAATACCATTACTAATGTTATGTTATCAGCAGGAGAGATCAAAGTCAGAGCAAGGATAACAAGCTCAGTTAGAAACAATTTATTGTAAATGTATGAGGCAAATCTGGATGGAACAGTTACACAAATAGATTTCAGGAAGCATTTAATATTAAAATGCTCAAGTTTTCAACCAGATGTTTTGAGAGGATTCAGTTTCAAGCTTCTTCAGGAACACAAAAATGGAAGAGTTTTATTGCATGCAGATATGTAACATAACAGTTTTTAGTCTGACAGTGAAAGGAACAGGTTAGAATGATACCGTGTGCTTGTTTGTCTGGTTACTTAAATACCTATTCTGAATTCAGTTCTAAAGCAGCTGGTTGCTTGTGTTTTAGTTAGTTGAAGATGAACAAATTGACACTCAATCCTGTGAGTGCTGAACACTCTGAGGGGTGCTGCTGACTGCCCTGAGAGGAAGATGAGAGCGCTCAGGATCAGGCCTTTACAACAATAGGAAAAAGCTGGAAATTGCTTTGGGGTACTCAAAGTTTCAAAATCTGAGATGGATACTTGGTCTCTTGCTTTTGATAGGCACCAGAATAAGTTGTACTCTATGTTTAAGGGAAAGGCTGTACAAAGAGGGAGGTATAAAGATAAACTTCCTCAATGTATCCAATAACACAACAATCGCAACCCCACAGCTTGCTGTAGAACGGAAATGGAGTTGTGTCAGGGAGCAAAGCTGTAATGCCGCCTGAAGCTAAACTTTCTCCTTATTCATTCAAACATTAACTTCAAGTCCTATGAGGTTTACTCAAATTAGAATTTAATGACTTCATTCTTCTAGAAGTTCTTGTTTAATTGCTATCCTGTATGTTTTTACAGTTGTCTTTTTTCATATAATTACTATACTACTTGTTACATCTGCCTTGATTACAAAGTGCTTCTGAAGTTCTGTGATAGAAACATTAGTTATTGATACTTGGGAAGAAATGGTAAAGAAAAGGGTGGGAGGGAGAGGGAAGAGAAGCAAAGGTAGGGAAACAAGAGAAGACCATAAGATACTAGAATTTAAAAGGAAACGTTGACAGAAGGAACAGACTGCAATTACAGTTATACTGTTATACTGTGTATGCTGTCATCTCACAAGTAGGCAAAATTCAGCAAACCCCACCCAACAAAATAAAAGTAATAGGATTCATCAAGATATGCACATGACAAAACAGAGTATCTCTATACGCCTTGAAAGTCATCTCTTCTTCCCCCTCCAACTGTTTTCTTTTACCCAAGTTCTTGTGTCATGCCTTGAGGGCACAGAGTTTTTGGTGTTGGTAGTTGTGTTTTAAAGTTTCCAGCTTTTGGACACACTAAAATAACAACAATAAATGTTGTCCATAATATGGCCTTCAAAAAAAAATCTGTGCCAGGGATTGGATTTGTTGATTCTTGATGCCCTTTCCAACCCTTTGACTCAATTATTCTATAAGTGGTCCAAACAAAGACTCAGATTTGTGCTCCTTATTCTATTTTTGCCTACATAAATCCATAAAAATTATGGTTTACATCATTGTATGTAGGCTCTGAATATGCAAAGTGCAACACAAGCAAAACTTGAAATTAGCTGAAGTTGTAAAATATTATATTTATGGCCCCTAGAATTCCCTGGTTCAGTCTCCAGAGTCTGCAAAGCTGGTGCATACAAATCAGTACACTGCTGAAAACTTGAATCAATGTGTTACATTTATTAAATGTGGAAGGAAACTTCCTTTGGATACAACATGTATTAATTGAATACTATACTTCAGTCTCTAACACCTTTAAAACCTGTTTGAATTTTTTTGGTACTCATTTACTCAAAGCTACAAAAACAATGGTCTGGTGCAATGTCAGAGACTTTTTTTATTCCTAGGCAAGTGGCCAGTAGGGATTACTATTATCAATATTATTTTACTCGTGTTGTATTCAGATAACATGGTACAAAAAGGAGGGGCGGGGGAATAACAAACTGAATTGCTCAAATCCAGCTAACTGTGAACATAGTTTGTTTAAGCACATGGTTCCTAAAATGCTGTCCTGGCCCTTCTTCCCTCAACCCCCCTCTGTCTGTTTGAACCCACTTGTAGCACTGAACCTTAAATTAGGTCAGATTCTTCAGGCCAGCAACCATGGGCTAGGCTCGCCCATGGTCTGGCACAAAGGTCAGTGCAGGGACAGAGAGAAGGAAGCTTGAGTCTGTTAGCCTGTTTTAAGTTGTGTCCTTGCTGCAGTGGCTGCTTCAGCCATTTTAAGGATTCAGAATTAGTAATGTGTAAGGAACATCTAGCTTTTCTCCTTTTCACAAGGGTCTCCAGTGAGGTAGAAGCCATAGAGCTGACTTTGTAGTTCCTGTGGATTATTGCTTGCATATGCTTTTTAGCATGGGGAAGGTTCCTATGGCTGTCCTGCCCATAGTGGAGAGTAATACTGTGGGGCCACATTAAGTTTTCTGGATTATAGTATAAATAATACTGACATATATTCACAAACTTTACCCTCATCTGCACCCGTGTCTGCTATTGACCTTTCACTCTACCATCTAGCCAAAAAAAAAAAGGTGGTGGAACAGCAAAAATTATACCCTGATGGCAAAGGCATGATTTTATTAATTTTCCATAACCTCAGAGAGAAAATGTCTTGTAGTAGCAGGGTGATAGTCTTCTGTCTGTGGGTTTTTCTGGTTTTATTTTTTTTCTTGCAATAAGTTTTTTTTTTTCCGCAAACACATAAAAGTAAGACTCTTCAGTGGTTTGCCAGCAGTGACAATATTTTTCTACAGCTCTGCTTGTGCTCTTTGTTTCTCTGATACAGGAAAACCTATGAAGTGGTTAGTCCAAAAACTTTGGCCTATTTACTCCTGCTGCCCCCTCACCTCTTCCCTCCTCTGATTGCAGTGTGTCTTTATAATGGAAACCTGTGTTTTCTGAATTATTTGAAAGATCAGGCAAAAATGAAGACACCTGTTCTCTCCTACCCTAAAATTGCAACATGTGTTGTTAAAGGCCTATCCACTTTACTTTATATAGCTACTATTGTCTATGTTTAATCCCCATTCCAGGAGCTAATTTTCAATGCCCTTAATCTTTTACACCCCCTTTTTACACCTACTGATGGACAGTTTTAAAATATAATTAGCATCTATATGCTAATTATATGCACTCCAGGGAGTGCACTCCATGTCTTAGGAAACACTGATGTACTACTATAATCCAGTGGTGTAAAGCTCACCTTGTACCCCAGGCCAGATCCAGACTGTGGGACTCCTTGTGGGCTGGATCCGATCTGGGGCAAAAGGTGATTCCAGACAAGGGCATGGGGCAATGGCAGGGGTAGCAGCTGAGGGGGTAGCACTATAGTAGTGGCAACAGGCAAAGTGGTGGGAAGGCAACCAGAACTATATCAGACCTTGATCACTTTCCTGCCACAGATCACCATGTCTACCAGGGCCTAAAGCAGGGGTGGGCAAAATGCAGTCTGTGGGCTAGATGCAGCCCCACCAAGCCATTCTATCCGGCTTGCAGGGTCCTTAAAAAATTTAGAAAATTAATATTTATCTTCCCCTGGCAGCCTGTCATGCAGCCCTCGATGGCTTACCAAAACTCAGTAAGCACCCCTCCACCCACAATAAATCCCCGTCCCTGGCCTAAGGGCTCTAGATTGTACAGCAGGTCATGCCCCTCCCCCAGAAATGCCCTCCAGCTTCTGGAAACATGTCAGTAGTCCAGCAGGTCAGATAGAGCAGCTTTGAGAGCCATGCATTTGATATCACCATACTAATCTAAGGGCATATCTACACATGCAATTAGTCATGACTAAATTTACTGTGCATATGCTCAGTAAGCGGTTTTTGACAGGTGTCTACACGTGCAGGGACTTGGCACTAATTTAGTGCTAAGTCCCTCCAGCTTAAGGCCCTCCAGCCATGCCTGCGGCCACCATGGGGGGCTCCAGCCTCAGGCCCTAGATACCAGCACTTGGCAGCCATCTTTAGAAGCCAAAACCTGCTTCCAGCACTTGACAGCCATCTTGGAAACATAACCCCAGCCTCTGATCCCTGGCCAGACCCTTCCCTGCCCAGGAGCTGTGTGTCCAGCATAGGGAGAGCACACAGCAGCTCCCTCCTTGCTCACCCTGCCTCCCTGCACCATGGCTGATCCAGCCCCTACCCCTGCCCCTGCCAGCAATGTCTAGTGCCCTGCGCTCCTGCTGGCTGTGGTGCTGGCTCTGGTGGTCCCAGCAGGCACCCCCTCCACAGGTCCCAAAAGAGCCACACACCCCAGCAGGATCCACAGCACTGGGTGCTGGAGGCCCTGGCCCACACCCTCCTCCTGCACTCCCCACTCCAGCCCGCCTGCCCGACTACCCACACACCCCCTACCCCTTGCCCACCCCCAGAACCACTCTCAGGACATGCACATGTTCAAAATAAAAACCTTTATTTGCCTAACAACCCCCATCCCCATCCCTCCCCCCGCCCTCCCCAACAAACAGAGCTCCCTCCCCTCTTCTCAACAAACAGTGCCCCTCCACCACCCTCCCCACCCACCACCAACAAAAAACCTGTTTATAATGCCAAAACTATTTACAATGTCTCTGTTTTTCTGTCTCAGAGTGGGGAGTCATGGGTGGGGGGAGGTGCCCAGCACCCGTGGCTGGGGCCATTCCCCCATAGGTCCAGGGGCCACGGTGACCCCAGTGGGTGGCAGCCTTGTGCTGCAGCCACCTGGGATGGCATTCCCCAAAGGCTCCCCCTCTGGCCGTCCCAGTGCAGCCCCAGCATCCCTGTGGGGCACATCTGAGTTCTCAGGTGCATGCTGCAGGAGAGAATGGCGGGGCTGGGCCCAGGCAGGTGGCACCAGGTCCAGGGTGAGGGTTGGGCCAGGGGCTCTGGTAGGCAAGAGGTGCCAGAGGACCATCTACCAGGCCCAGGTGGGGGCCTGCTGTGGGGCACAGGGTGGGACCAAGGGGCTCTGTGGGGCAATGGGCAGGGAAGCAGTGGGGGGCATGGGCATGACCACCAGGCCCAGGAGAGTGTCCAGGGTCTGAAGGTGTGTGTCCTCAGTCTCCATCACCTGGGTTTGGAGGGCCACCTGCTCCCAGAGCACCTCAATGCACTCCCACTCCAGGGCCTCATACACGCCCAGTGCTCCTGCTGTGCCTGGTCCCATGCCTCCTCCTGGCACATTCACAGACAACTGGAGCAAGGGGCTGGCCATGCCCCCCCTTCCTCATTGAGGGCCTCTCTGGGGAAACACCCCAGGGCTGCCCCCCATCTGATGCTACTGTGCCCCAAGTGTGCCCCTGCTGTGTGTGCCCCAGGCTGTGCATGATGACCCATTTGTGCACACTCAGGGATGCCTGACCCCCTATGCCCTGCTGTTGCTGATCCTTCTGGTGCCCAGGACACACTTACGCTCTTGGTTTGGACCCTAAGTTACGATGGCATGGGAGGCAAGCCTGGGCTGCCTTGCAACCTCCACCACCACCTGAAAGGCTACCTGTGGCAGTGCTACATGTCCCTGCCCCTCCAAGAAGGACATTGCCACTGGCTTCAATGTCTTCCTCGGGGTGTGAGAGGCCAGTGCCTCAAATGAGTACCCAACTGAAGGGACACAGGCTGCTGACCTCAGGCCAGCGGATTGCCCGAGGACCAGGGACAGGGGCAGAGGCAGGGCCTGGAAGGGTCCTCCCTCCAGTGTGGGACTTACCACGTGTCCGGGGGTGGCTCAGCACAGGCCTCTCCAATGGCAAGGGTAACCACTGTACACAATGTCTGTGGCCTGTGGTGTGCAATAGGCCAGCGCCCAGCCAGGCCTCCCCCACAGGGAGGAGCTTAAGCTGCAGTAGGCTGGCAGTGACATTGACATTTGCAGGGGTGTGGCCTGGGTCCTGGGGCACCAAAATCCAGGTCAGATCCTGCATAAAGGCCATGATTTTGCAGGCATAACTGGACCAGCGATTGTAGTCAGTCATGGCCATCCACTGTACCTGCAAGGCCTTGACTTTAATGTAGCATTGCTGCACCAACTAGGAGTGCCCTCACTTCCACATGCTGTCTGACAGGGCCTCATAAATGTGGGTTTTGCGCACCCACCCTGCATGAACTGCCTCACCATGTCAGCACTACCCCAGAGTGCCATAAGGTTGCCAACTTCCTCCCAGGTCCAGTTGGGGGCCCAGGCAGTTAGCATGGGCGTACACAACCAGGCAGGGCCAAAGCTTGACGGGGAGGATGGTGAGGATATGATGTCCCGAGGATATGATGCTGGCTCTCTGGGCCTCCATGTGGCTATCCCTCTGATGCCAGCCCTAGACACCTGCTAGCAGCACCCAGCACAGGGGCATGGCCAGGGATTGGGAGCTGCATGGCAGAGGCACTTCACCACAGTACCTGCAAAGACAGGAGACACTGATGGAGGTGAGCAGCAGCAGAGAGCAGATGCTGGCCCTGCTGCCAGAGACAGCCAGCTAGCAGCCCTGTGGGGATATCAGCGCTGGGCAAGGGATGCAGCAAGCTGTAGCCCTTTGCAACACACATCTGTGGCCAATTAGTAGCTGTGGAGAAGGGACAAGCCAGGCAGAGGCAGCCTGTGTTCTGCCCAAGGGGCCACACAAGGCATGTAGTGGTTCTGGTGATTGCACAGGAGCCACCAGGCTTCTGTGCGGTGTGCCCCAAGGCACAAAATGGCTGCACACTTTTATAACCTGCAGCTAGGGGCCCAGCTAGGGGCCCAGCCCTGGCCCAGGAGCAGGTCCCAGCCAGAAGCCCTGCAGCTGGGCTCAAGCCAGCCCCCTACTGGGAGGGCAGATCCAGCACTAAACTTAGTGCCAGGTTGTGTCTATACATGCATTATTGTGCATTAACCAACTGTGACTAAATTTGATACCTGCATTTACAAGTATCAAATTTAGCCACATTTAGTCATTTTTACTGCACAGTAAGGGCACACACATGTAGAAGCATGCCCTTACTGTGCAGTAAACTAGGCTAAGGCATATTAACATGTCTCGTGTAGATTCTCCCAAAGATGTGTTTGTTGTGTTGTCAAGGCTTTTCTCTCATGTATTTATCTATAAGCATGCATGCATATAAGTAAGGTTGATGATGGACCAAATCTTTAGCTGATATAAGTTAGCATAACACATTGCTTTCTGTGAAGCAATCTTAGTTTATATAATCAGAAGACCAATTCACAGATGCATCCATTTTCTTTAGGTCTAGCTTTAACAAGCCACACACACTGCAACAAAGGTTCTTGCTAGAGGAAATATTTTTCACTTAGGGCACTGCTGAACAAATAAACTAGGCAGCAAAGGGGATTAGTAGTAATAAAAAGCATTAGTTCCTCAAGGAAAATAACATCCCAAAAACTAATCAGCCAAAATTTCTTTTTCTTCAAAACAAAGTTGTCAAGGACATGTAAGATTTTTCAGTGTACATGAACCTGCATTGGGCTAGTTAATTTAAATACTGCAATGCTAACATTTAGTACAGAATAAGCAAGTAGCATAAAGAAAAGAGAAAAGTAAATGAAAAAATAAAAAGACTTTAGATGCCATTCAAATGAAGTAGTTAAGCACATTCTTAACTTTTATCATAAGAGTAGTCCCTTTGAAGTCAATGGGCTTGTATGAGTTTAAAGTATAGAATGTGCTTAAATAATTCACTGGATCAGGACTTTAAATAAATAACTGTTAGCTAATAATTCAACCTGCATAGTACCTTTATAATTAATGAGCCCTTGAAAAGCTAGTGAAGAGTGAGAAAAACTTTGTTACCTTTGCCATTTTGTGTCTAATTCACTTGATTTTTCTCATCAGAAGGCTGAAATAATCAGATATGGGAACAAGTATGTTTATTCCCTCTATCGCTGTTGCTTTTTGGTAGCCTAGAACTTTATGTTCTATAGTGCAATAATGTTACAATACTACTGAACAGAATTAGTCTCAATCACACTTCCTTCTTTGTCTAATGGGCTAAGTACAGACAGTCAAAAAGCCTGAGGCAAAATCAGTTTAGTCTTTGCAGGTTAGTTTAAGCTGCATAGATTGAACCGATAGGCTACGGAACAGACATATACTTTTGATTCCAGAAATGCAGCCACATTCTTGCAGTGGTCCAGGCCAGAAGCGAGGGGGCACTGGAGCATGACTCCTTGCTCAGCTGGAGCAGACAGCTTGAGCCAAAACTAGCCCACCCCCCCTGCCTAGGGGGTCTTCAGAGGAGGCACAAAACGTCCTGGGATGCTGGAGGATTGTGAGGTAACTTGAATCTGGAAGGGACCTGGAACAGAAATTCAATAAATCAATTTAACCTAAAATCACTTAAGTCTGATACTATATTCATCCAGGTTTATCTTAGAGCAGTTTTGGCCATTTTGGGAGTGGTTTATCTACCCTGAACTTCTGTTGTGTTACAGATTTGAACCAGTTTCTGATCACTTATGCAGCTTTATATGTCATTTCTGCCCCTAGACATGATGAGCAACTTCAGGCCTGAATATAAAGTTTATTGGCTGGCTAGACACCTAGAAATTTAAGAACTGCACTTAGGCCTACTCTAACATCTACCTGGATGGAAGGTAGGAAGGTAATTGTCTTTCTGTTGCCCATCAGCATTTTTGGTTTGTTTTTTCAATGACCAAACCAAAACTCAGATCAGTATATGATACTGATATATGTGTTTTTAATTAAGAAAAGGACCCTGTGCAGGGATAGAGTCTCAATAAGTATACACCTACTCATCTAATTTATAGCATTAATATTTTTCAGGAGGCTCAAGTCAGTGCTCCTACTTTTTCATCAGGACAATTCACTATCATAAGATTTACTAAATAACTGCATTTGAGAGTCATTAAATGTGAAATTTACCAGCATATCACAATGGCACAACTCCCTGAACTTACTAATGGTAAGCTGATCATAGTTATAAAGGTTAATTCTGAAAAATAATTGCTGTGCCCTTTTCTAGATTTGTTTTATGCAGTCATACTCAGCCATACTTTGTACCCCTTATTGATTATTTCTATTTAATAATGAATTATTACTGCAGTTTCCAATGGAAAAAGTTTTCCTCACTCCCTGTTCCTAATTCTTCACTTCACATCTTAGCTGAGCATTATTGTGATTAAGTTGTCTCCACATTACACATACAGATAGCTGTATGTCAACCTGCCTAGTGAAATATCCCTTCAGAGGCATACATTGAAAGTTTGGTGCCCTGGGTGGCAGGCAGGAGGGAAGTGAGGGCCAAGCAAACTCTTACCTCCCTATGCAGGGGCTGCCACAGTTGTGGCAGTGGCACTCCCTGAGTAGGGGCAGTGATGTGAGCTCCATGGGGGCTACTGTTCTAATGCCCCCTCTGAATTGGCACCCAGGACTTACTCCTCTCACCTCTTCACCCACTCCCCACCCCCAAGTTATACTACTGCATCCATTATCCAGATCTAGAGGATCCAGAAATGTGTTTCAAAAAATAGGGCAAAACACTTTTGGTGCTCAGAACTTCTCTATCTAAATTAATTTCAGGTCCCCATTCTAGCTAATTAAGGTTTACTATATTGAGAAGGGCCAGAGGAGCCACATGCATGATTAGAGGACAAGAGAGTAGGCCTTATGAGGATAGGCTAAGAGCTATCGGACTCTCTAGCCTGGAAAAGTGTAGGCTCAGGGGTGAGTTGGTGGCAGCCTACGCACACCCCTACGTACATAAGGGATGTGCATCAGGAACTGGGAGAATGTCTGTTCCCTAGAGCATGCCAAGACAAGACAAGATCCAATGGTCACAAACTCCTGGAAGACCATTTTAGGCTGGACATAAGGAAAAACTTCTTTACTGTCTGAGTCCCCAGGGCCTGGAATAGATTCTCCCCAGAGGGGGTGCAAGCACCTACTCTAGACACTTTCAAGAAACACTTGAATGCCTACCTTGCTGGGATCATTGGACCCCAGTTGACTTCCTGCCCTTTGGGCAGGGGGCTGGACCTGATGATCTAGCGAGGTCCCTTCCAGCCCTAATGTCTATGAAATCTATGATATATTCACTTCAGAAAGTATAATCAGAACTCTTTGGAACAGAAGCACTCTAAATGTTAATCATTATGCTATTTAGATAGGATTTAGATCATTATCATATTTAGATAGATGTTTACATAGCATTTCTGCCATTTCCTGACTGGTTCTTATTCAAATAAATAAGGGGAGGATGTGTAGGCCCAGAAAACTATTGAGGAATGAGGAATATTTAAATTTATTTCAGTAACTATTATACAACAGATCAGTCTACTTGCCTTTCACTGATGTGATATTTTTTTATGTATAATCTGAAGTAGTGACATTTATATACAATTCTTTTGTGTGTCTTTTTGGGCACAAAAACCTATTTGTCTTCTGCTTCCATAGTGAGAATTTAACTTTCCATGACTTTATAAAGCATAAGGGACTATAAAGATTAAGCCTTCTCTCTATTTGCCAGCCAAAAGTCCCACAAGTGAAATGAAGTATTAAAAAATATTTGTATCCTTTAAAAACATAAGGATGTATGACCATTTTTTCCACTTGCGTGTCTAAAGCTAGACAAGTCTAAAAACAAAAATAAATGGCCTCATTTTCAGTCATCTAAATACTCCCAATTCCCACTGCTTTCTCTAGAACCCAGGACTCTTACTTTTACACAGTCATTGGATCAAGCAGGAGGTGGGTACAATTTACCTATGACTGCTGGCAAGTTTAGCACGCCATGTAGGATACAGAACTCAGCTGAAAATTCAGCTTCTTGCTTCAGCTTCTAGAGCAGGGGTGGGCAAAATGCGGCCTGCAGGCCAGATGCGGCCCACCTGGCGATTCTATCTGATCCACAGGGCCCCTAAAAATTTTTTTTAATTAATATTTATCTGCCCCTGGCTGCCTGTCATGCGGCCCTTGATGGCTTGCCACAACTCAGTAAGCGGCCCTCCCCCTGAAATAATTGCCCACCCCTGTTCTAGAGAATGCTGCATTGTGGCACCCAGATATGCTTTACAAGGTATAAAAAGCAAAATGTGAACCAGTCAACATGGATTTATGAATATTTAAAATATTGGGGTTTATCAGGTGTTAGGGATGTGATTATATGAAAGACATAGGTAGATTATCTGGGAAGCCTAATGTTCTCACTTGTAGAGAAGAAATAACCTGCTTTGCTAGAAGAAGCTTCTCTTTTTTTTCCTGATTGATTAGTTGCTCCTTCCTGGTTGGTGTGTTTTTAGGTTATGCTTTAGTTTGGATTTTTGAAGGGGAAAGGGCGCTTATATTGGCCTTAAGAACTTTTAATGTACAAGCTTTAAAACCAGTTTACATGTATATTTGATGGTAAATATGTTAGTGTGTGAAAAGGCTAGTGGAATGATATGTGTTTGTTAACAGAGTGTAAACTGCAGGTTATCTTGATAGAGAAATCTAAGAAAGAATGCTGATTTTTTTAACATAAATTATTGTAGAATTGTCAAAATGCAGGAAGCTGCACCACTTATTTCAAAATGCTATGGGAGTGGGGAATGGAGAACTCCCACATTGACTTTAACTTTGTTCATTTTTACCTTGCTCCTAGACTTTTCTTCACACCAGAGAAGCAGACCAAGTGGACCTCATTCAGAAATATATATATATGAGTGGCAATCCCAAGTATGCCTACCACCATGTAGAAATAGCTATACAACATCTATTTGGGCAACAGCACACTTGAAGTAGCATGGCATGTTTGAGGACACCAATGCCAGGTATAGTGAGTTCGAAGACATGGCTTTAATTTTACACTGAACAAAATGCTAGGAAATCATTTGTAGAAAACAATCTTGTATTGACATAGAGATAGGTCCATGTCAATCAGCTATGATTATATGATCAGAGAAACAGAGTTAATCAGATGTCAATAACCTCTACATATGAATTACATGAAGCTTCCTTATTCATACTACTCATTATAAACCTTCCTGAGAAACTAGGAACCCAGGAAGGATATGCAAACAGGCAGATAGGCAGCCTGGTATACATAGCTGCCCTATGTCCTTCCTGAGAAATTTTTAGTAAATTGTTTATAGCCTGATTTTCAGATGTGCTGAGCTACCTCTGGGGACAATTAAATCCAGGGAGACATCTTGCCTGTGCAAGCAGGACAGGAGATCTTTTGTTTGATAATATAGAACAGTGCTTAGTGAAGAGTCAAATGACCCTAGAGGTACATCTCAGCAGAGGTAGCTAAGTATTATTGGCTATCATCTGCAGATGAGGACACTAAAACACAGATGGGTATAGCATGATTTTTCAGGTCATGACACCCACAGCAAAACTTCCACTAATTGAAAGATGAGCACAAGGATGATAAAAAACATCTGTAGAAAATGGTACAGGAACTCAGTGTCTGATGCTCCTAAGAGACATAACTCCAGCAGATCTAACTCCCCCTAGCCACTGTTCTGAATTATCCGATAAAAGACCTCCTGTCCTGACCAGCATAAGCAAGATGCCTCCCTGGATTTAATTGTCTCATTAGCTAACTCTGCCTAAAGGAGGATGACATAGTGAAGGAGGGAGTCTTGGCACATCTGTCCAAAGCACATCAAATCAAAGCAAACAAAAAGGCTAGATAGTAAAATTAGTTTGATAGACATAAAGATTTCAAAATCACCAAAGTCTTGACATGGATCTGAGAGGTCTAAAATGACATTTGGAATCTAAATCTACTCTCAAAATCTTCAAGGTCAGGCAAAGTTGAAGCCAAGTTTACCATATAGCATTCCAATTTGTACTTTCCTATCAATTTGTTTCCTGTACCCCTTCACCCTGCTGCCTTTATACCATTCTTATTTAGGTAGCAATATCTAATATTCTACCAAAACATGCACAAAAAATCCAGTATTTTTGGTTAACTTCTAATAAGGAAGTGTGATATTGAATCTCTGTTGCTGCTTCACAGTCATTGACTTTAAGTATTTGTCAATCTTTTGGGCAATAACCAGATAAATATTATTTATTTTGAATATTATACATAAATTGGTTGCTTAGAAACTTTGAACCAACCCAAGGGCAATCTGGTTTAAAAATAATAAAAATCAGTAGAGATAGTTCTACTTTTCCTTTAAATAGAAATAAAGGTTAAATAGGTTAAGTTTTATTAATCACCCTAAACTAAATTCTGTTAATAGTGAGGGAAGAATCATTAATGCATTGTCTTTAGCTGAATTTTTTTGAGCAAGTACTGGATTTTTACATACTGAAAAATTTAAATCATATAATTGTTTCTAAAATGCAAAAATAACATTTGGGAGAATTCTGATTCTCACAATGGTCTGACTTTTGGAGGGATTAGCCCTTTAGTTTGCCTAGCAGAACAAAACAGAATCTGAGATTGCATGAAATACATAGTAGCACTTTCATTTAGTTTAAAGTGCACCTTTGAGAGTTCTTTACGTAGTAGTAGTGGGCCAGCACTAGAGGTAGACATTTTCCTGAAGCTCTGCTATTCTCCTTTCTACAAGAAAATGGTCTTTTTACATCTGATTGGTAATGATGAATCTGAAGTGAAGGCATCATTTTGGGGCTCATCTGTACGCAAAATAAAGAATATATCAATAAAATTATGATCCCAGCCGAAATATATTAAGTCGTTAGATGCAGTTTGCTGAAGTCCAGATAACTATGAAAAGATGGTCTCTAGGGGCATGTATAGACATTTGTGGAGGTTAGAGTGAGTTAAAAATAGTTCAATCTAAGGAAAATTGGAATGGGAGGGGGACTAGCAGGGGAGTTTGAAGGGATTGGGGGGGGCAAGAGGGTCCACAGGGAGGCTTGGGAGGATCAGGGGAGTTGGTGGAGTCCGCACATGATTGGGGGAGGAGAGGGGGAGCTGGCAGGTCCACAGGTTGGTCTAGGAGATTCAGGGAGCAAGTGGAATCTGCAGAAGGGCTTGGGGGAGCTGGTGGGGTCTGTTGAGGTTGGGAGCTCTGAAAGGGTTTGGTGGGTTGTGGGGATCTCTGATCCTGCCAAACCTCACTAGATTAACCCCAGCACCCCCACCCCCCCCCAATGACACCAAACTTCTTATCTCGCAAACCACTCCTGGGGCCAATTTACTGGGGATCACTGATCCCAGGAGCCTGATGGAAGTAAGTCAGTGTAGGGGAGGGGCAGGCAGGTTGGGGGGACTGGTGGTTCTGCAGGGGACAGCAGGGGGGCTCTCTCCCCCCTTAGGACCAGGAGCTATTTTTAGCCCCTGTCCCACTGCCAGGCAAATAACCACCCACCAGTGAAATAACCCCTCTGATTCTGCCAACCCTTCCCCTCAACCTGACATACTTCCTGGGCACCTGGAACCAGTGAACACTAATAAAATCAGCACCAGGAGCAGCTTACAGAATTGGGGGGTTGGTGGACTTGGCAGGGGGGCTGGTTGGTCCATAGGGGTTTGTCTGGGGGTGGCAGGAGTGGCTAGTAGGCTAAAAATAGCACAGTGCCAGGGGGCAGGCAGGAAAAGCACAGCCCCAGGTTTGGGGCTAATGGCTGGGTTTTTCCAGCCCTGGGGCTGTGCTGGGAACTGTACAGAAGTTCAATTAGATCAGTCTTGCCAGCCAAAATCTAAGTTAGACCTCCTTCAAGGTAGTGTTAAATTAGATCAGGTTGGCCATTTTTAGACCAATCTAACCTCCCTGAACATCTGTACAGTTCACACTTAGACCAACCTAACTAGGGATCTAAGTTTAAGGTCTGCACCTGTGCAAACTAAATTAGATTGGGTGGCCATTTTTAATGTGATTTAATCTCCCCAAGGATCTGTACCTAGCCTAGATGTCAGTCAGTCTTTATGGCTGTAGTACATAAATTCACAGCTAAAGTATTATATATTGTATATAAAACAAGTGTAAATACATATCAGATACATCTAAAATAGAACTAATTTGCTACAAACTAAGATTTTATCACTCACCATTTCCCTTATAAATAACATGACTTCTTTTATCTAATAAAGCAATAAATAGTAAGACTTTATTTAAAAAAATTACCTTCCATACCTCAATTATCCACTGATAGTACTTGTTCTTGTTGCAATGTAGTATGTTTGAAAACAGTTTCCAACCTGGAGAAAGCAAGTGAGCTACATATACTAAGAGCCCACTCCTTCATTTCAAGTGCTTTTCCCACTGATGGCCAGACCAAACAGGCATTTAGACACCAAACTTCCATTTAGAATTTGAAATCAATTGGAACTGAGGTGCCTATAGGAGTTACATGCCTAAATATCTTTGTAGACCTAGCCCTGCATTCCTAACCTGTGGAGATATGGAGCACTCAGCTGTACCTTTCTTCCGTATAATTGTTTGCATCATCTTAGCTAATTTTGCCAGTCACAATACAGCTATCCTTTTTTTTTTTTGCTTTTTTGAAACAAATTCTCATATCACTGCCAATCATGACAACATAAAGTCCATGACTCTGGAAGATGTTTTGGTTTTTCTCTGTATCATATACACAATTCATATGAGCACTAAGAATAATAGCACATGACAATGTCCAACCAGCTTAAACAACAGTTTTATAATACCAAAGCAAGTGAGTATTTAATGGGTTAGCTGGGAAGGTCTTATCACAGTTGTAAGCAGTGCATGCTGTCTCTATCATATGCAGCTTATCAGTATTAATGAAGCATTTACTCTTGTTGAAACCACATGTGTCTGTGTGTTCCCTGAACCACGGTATTATAATATCCCATGCAAGATGCAGTTCCATAAAGACACCAGTGGGAACAGACTTGGAAGCACATGACTTCTAGATTCACATACATTTAGAAAAAAATTTTTACATTAGCCATATTTATAGCAGAAACTAGGGCCCTGGGACAGATGCAGCATCAGAAGGTATTACTCATTTTAATGTCAGGGTCAAACCAGGGATCAGTTCCAGACCCTCCTCATAGTACAACAGAGGTAATTATAAAGTAAGAGAAATCAAGTTTGAAGATTTAGCTAATAAAAAGCCCTCAGTAGAAGAATGTTCTCTTTATATGGCCCTTTATTAAAAAAATAAGTAGACTATTCTCCTTTCATCCCCTTTAGCTAGGAGTCCTAGCATCTAACTTCCCTAGTAGATGTAGTTTCTTTCTGCTAAAAGAAATGGACACAAGAATACTATGATAATGAACATCATTTCCAAAGATGTAAAGGTGTTTTATCTATTGTCCAAAGGCTCTGAAGGACCCATTTTGTGTCTGTCTTCTCCACTGGCTGAATCTCCTTTGACATCATCAGAGGTATGACCTACAGCTATGAATGCTGTATACCAGGGGTGGTCAATGTTGCATGAGTGCCACAAATGGCACAGGCAGCCTCTGTATGTGGCACATGACATATCAGGGAGGGGACAGGCAGCACAGTGGCAGGTAGACCAGGAAGAGGAAAGCAAAACAGTGGATTGGGCAGAAAGCACATGGCAGAAAGCATAAAGTAGGGTAGCAGATCAGATAGGGAAAGAGAATTAGAGTGACACTGAAGGAGGGTATGGTACAGCAGAGACCAGTCCAGAGTAAGACTAACTATTCATAGAACTACTTATTTCAACACTGTTCAATATTAGGATGAAATTCATACCACCATTCTTTCAACCTGAAGCAGATGAACAACAGAAATTATGTTTATGGCAACATTAATGTACTTTGCATAATTTGGTTCCATAAAATGTTATTATGTAAACTTAATGTAGTTTTTGTTTGTAATATTTACTTACTTTTGAACAGCATCTGTTGTTAAGTATGGGGCTTATGGTTCCTGAAAAACAGAGGAAGTTGTATTATACATCACTGAAGAAAATAAAAAATTAAATTTTGCCAATAAAATTTGCCAACAAAAATTTGCCAACAAAATCCAACACTTACCCATATCATATGAACAGCGTCATGTCCTCTTGAATGCAGACTCTTTGATTTTTCCAGAAATATCCAGTGTACATCCTCAGCACATAATCTGGCCAATTCTCATTCATCAGCTGACTCCTTTAGGGTCCTGGTCTTCTACTTATTCAGTGTTTCTCAAGTAGTCAAGAAATTAACCTTAACTGAAAGGTTTAAATTTACCAACAGCCTTTGTTTGAGGGTCTATAAAAGCTGTATTTGCAAATGAAGCTTTTGTAAATTACACTTAGAGCATAAATCCTCTTAATTTTACTCTAAAGCTCTCCTTATAAATCACCACCAGTTTTGCCAGTAGAAAATTATCTGGCTGATTTACTCTCTAGTGCAACCTCAAGCTAAAGGAAGTAGGGCTAATCATATCTGTTTGGCATGGGAGATCTCCATGGAAAAATCCTAAAGTAGGGAGAAAATGTTCTGATTAACCAGTAGGTAGCACCTTTTTCTGTAAATCTCAATTGAGTCAAACCACCAGCATATTATTAGCCTTCAGAGACAGCATCTTGAGAATGAAGCACTCCCAATCATTCATGAACATACTGTTTCCATAGATGTAGGGGTGTTTGTTTAGACAGTCAGGAAGGTCAGGGACAGGTTAGATCAAGTTAAAAATGGCCACTCTCCCCAAATGTCTGTACCTAGCCATAATGTTCTACCTAAATTTCATTATGTGGATAAACAAATCTCTCCTGCAAACTTCTCCTGTTGTTTTAATTAGATGCAATATTTTCTTTTACTTCCTGTCTCTAAATAGTTGTATTTTTTTATACTAGTAACATTATTGTGGCTCTGATGTAGCGGTGAATAAAAAGAGATGAAATTTTCTGTTATACAGCTTGTATGTATTTTATAATAGACTGTTGGTCGTCTGAGATGCACCATTTTGAGGTCCTTTATTCAGTTTGTATTCAGTCTTAATGCACACAAAATTCCCATAAGGTTAAAACAAGTGAGAACAAAAGGAATTTAATAATGATAAAATATTCTGAAACAGAAAGCTTCTTCCTCTTTGATTATGTAGCAAAATTTAAATAAAGGAAAAAATGAGTCATCCATTTTACTGTCCGGTTTCTTCTTTAATAGAGAAGTTGGTTTTGTCTACTATGTTCCAGATTCAAGTAAATGACTTATTTCCAAATCCCTCCTTACCTTGGTTTCCTCTGCTTTGGGTGGAGTGGCCGCAATAGTGCAACTATAGCAACAGTAGTTTAATATATCCAGCAATAATTGAGCAAGAATTTCAGTTCCTCACAGGCCAGTAAGGAGCATTTTGTTTTATTTGATACCTTTCAAATGAAGATAATTCTCTCCCTTGCCATATTTTCCACTGCCTGCTTTGACCACCTATTTGACTTTGTTCCTCAGTACACTGTCTTATGCAGGCCTCCATAGCATTAATTTAATCATCCAAGTAAAAAATGTCTGTAAACATTTTGAACCCTTCCTATAAAGAGGACAACCTGCTTCACCTTCTTAACTTATATCCTTTATACTACAACAACATCAACTGAATACTACCTGTTTACATCCTATCCATAGGAGAGCCCTGTCCAAAATGAATAATACAGATGCAAATATTTAGGAGGATTTTCGTTATGGTCAAAACAGTACTTTCTACTAGGGGTGTGCAAAGCGGGCCCTATTTGATTTGGATTCGGATTCAGCCAAAATCAGGGACAGTGATTCCATTTGTTGACAGACACAGCTTTAAATGTTTTTTTCTACATACCTCAAGGTACCAGGCATGACTTGTGAATGCTGTGATGCTGGAGCAGATGGAGCATCTCACAGGAGCATGGGGAGACCCTCCACATGCTCAGTGGCAAACCCAGAAGTGGACCAGAAGTACTTCCGGTCCACTTCTGGGTCCACTGGGGAACGCACTAGGGGGCCCCCTTCAGCCCCGCAGCTCTGTGATTGGCTGCAGGGGGATCCTGGGTGCCCCCCAGACCCAGAAGGCACCAGTTGCTGACCCAGGAGGTCATGGGGGGGCCCCCAGCACACTCCACAGCGGAACCAGAATTGGACCAGAAGTGCTTCTGATCCACTTCCGGGTCTACTGCCAAGCACGCTGGGGAGCCCCCCACGCTCCTGTGGGATTCTCCATGCACCCCACCATTGCAGCATTCATGAGCCACCTGCTACCTAGAGGTATGTAGAAAAAACATTTAAAGCTGTATTTATTTCCAAATCGCCAAATCTTTCCAAATCTCTCCGAATCAATTTGGAAGGTTCTGAGTCAATTCAGAGAGATTAAAGGGTCCTCTGATTCAGTTCAGATTCAGAGATTGAGTCACCAAATTGGGCCGAATCTCCGCTGAATCGAATCAGGGACCGAAACATCACACAGCCCTACTTTCTACCTATTGGCCGGAAGAGCTACTTATGAGAGTGTGGCAGGGCACTGTTGGTGCCTGCCACTCTACGGACTGAGCCAAGCAACCAGCAGGTGCTTGATTGCAGCGGCCATTTTA
>NW_005842276.1:763359-767665 GCF_000455745.1 Alligator sinensis
CCCTGCTGGGAGTGGGTGGCCTGGTGGGGCTCCCAGTGGTGCAGGAGCCTCTAGGAAATACCAGGCCAGTTACCACCCCGGTGAAAGGCGGGTTGGGGTGCCTCAATAACCCCAGTTCCCACAACTGGGTGGGTCACGCCATAATAGGATCAAGAAGGCGAATCCAAGTTAGAGAGGTGGCTAGAGGATCAGAGACCTGACTTGAAATCCCTTGACTGGTCAATGCTGGGGCCAGGACCAGAAGGGTCAAAAGGGCCAGGGGCCCAGTGCGAGGGATGCCCAAAACTGAGGGCCTGGGGTTTCTGACTGACCTTGGAGGTGAGGCCAGGGCATGTATGGCCAAAGGTCCCAGGGGAACTACACCCAAGAGGGAGAACAGTTCAGGGAGCTAGGCAGCCCAGAATGAGGATGGAGTAAGCCGCCTGAGTGGAGGGATCTTGCAGGGGTCTGGACTGGAGGATTCAGGCCCCAGAGTGGGGCCAGTGATGTTAACAACTGTGGATGCTGTCTGCAAGTCTTGGGCTGCAGTGTAGGGGAGGAACGGAGCCACAGATAGTGCCCCCTGGTATCGGGGCAAGAAATGGGCAGCCTCACGCCTAATTAACAACTTAATTAGATATCACCAAGGCATGGCAGGTGAGAAGGCGGGCGGTTGGCCCAGAAACAGGTGGGAGAACCAATGGCAGATTGGCCCTGGAAGGCCCCCCCTGTTACAGTGAGGTATCTGTGGAAACAAGCTAAAGCCGCTGGATTCAGGAAAAATGGACTTTATAGTATAAGAGATGGTACTTTACAGAAGAATGGCTCACTGGTCATCAGGTACATCACATCTTTCCATTTGGAAGAATAGTTCATAGACCCCAATTATCCCTAAAAATTATAAAGGATATATTATGTACCAAAGGGTTAAATCGTACCTTCAGCAGCACATGGAGTTTCTACTAAAGGAAGCAAAGTCCCACCTAGAAATCTCAAGGCAGACCATGGCTTGCAGAATTCACATTTTAGGAGATGTTGTTGACCACAGGATATGGTCTCATACAGGAGAAAAGTAATACAGTTCTACTTCTGAAATGTAGCTCTTTGGTTTGTATCAAACACTAAATCAAGTTACTTGTGGGTATCTGTTTTCCTCTTTTCACTCTCTCTTTGAGATGCATATAAGATATTACCTCCCATTTACCCACATCAAAGCAGTTGTATCTATTAACTTTTTGTCTTATTTATATGTTCAAGAATAGGCAACATTCCTTTTCCTGTTATACTAGAGGTTCAGTCCCTCCATAAAAGCACTTATTATAATGTAGAAAGAAACATTACATTTCCTGCCCATCCAAAGTGCATCAAAGTGACTTTTTAAAAATGTTAAAATGGTGTTATTTTTCCCAGTCTGCATTTGATTGTAGTGAAGATAATTCCTTGAGTACCACAGATGGAAAAAACAACAAAGTTTAACATTTCAACTTCTTACTCAGCAGAGTTCTCTAAGGAAGACAGAGTGGCCAAAACATTAAACTTTGTTAGTTTTTCCATTTCTTTATTTAAATAAAGATAAATGATCTACATATGTTCTCTTTTATTTTGAAGATCTTAGTCTAAAAACCTTTGATGCACATTAACTTGATATTTCTATTTATTAGCATGGAAAAATATAGCTGTTTGTTTCCATTTTGCACTCTGCAATCAGGGTGAATAGGGTGTATGTCATTGCATTATTTTGTCTGCAGAGATTTACCACTAATATTGGTCTGGCAAAATAGCTGTGGAATAGTATTGTTTGCATCTTCCCCCTTTTCAGAATGGCAAATTCAGGATTTAATTGGAAATAATGATCTTATATGGAAAGGTGGGGAACTGATAGGAAATACCATTTTTCATCATCTAGCTGCTATATTTCATAAGTAAATTAACTCATAAAAGAAGCCTTCTCAACTTAGCTACCAATTCAGGACAATTGCTTATGAGTGAGAGCTATATTACTGCACTCTCTAAACAAGTAATTTCAAACTGAAAGCTCACAAATGTTGTAAAACTCATACAACCTTATTCTATTACTTATGCCTAAATACTACTCAGCATGAGAGACAGTTGCAGATTTGGGCTCTGAGTGACAAGTTTAGTTTCCTCATAGGGTGAGGATTTGAAATTCCTTCACTTAATGAGTAATTGTGTTATACAATCCCTACTAAGCTGCTAAATAGCAAAAGAAAGACATTTTAGCATAGTAGAAAATAAAGAATCCCTCCTAATTAAGTCTACCATGCCACCCTTTGTGTTTGTAAAGAAACTCCATGATATTACTTTTACCAAATTCTTACCCTACTCATCTTATTTAAACTATTTAATGCCTTTGGCTCATATTGCCTAGTGCTGTCTCCTCCATATCCTATCAACTACCTTCTGTTTTCCTTAACTCTGGCAAGAACCCATATTTCCTGCTAGCAGCTATCTAGACCCCTTTTATTTCTGCGCATATCATAACGGTTCCTTTGAATCTTTTCTTTCAATAATTCACAAACTCAGCATTTTTAATTTTCTTTAACTAAAAACTTTGAATTTCTGCATCATCTGGTTTCACTCTGGTGTCACTTGTTCATCTCTGATATCCTGTCAACCAAAAGATAAACAGAACTCCATGCAGTGCGCCCTGGGCTTCTGTACCTCTCAAAATTCACTTACATTTACACAAGTGTATCTGAGGGCAGGATAGGGGTCACCATTCTTAAACTGAAAAATATAATAAGCTGGGTGGGGAAAGTAAGATCTGGGTTCCTGAGCTCAAGCCATGCCACAAATAAAGCTGCTGACATGCTGTTATAAATTGCATAATGAGTAGAGCAACAACATATCCTCTGTGTTTCCCTGACACACCTGCTTCCTGTCCCAAAACTCTCTCCCCTGGTTAAAAACTACTGTACCAAGAGGCACAACTACACCGGCAGAAATTCTCTATTGATTATTTGCAAATAGTTTCAGGATTTTTGATGCAAAGTATATCACATTTGTCCCAGTAGATTACAGGTCATTTTAAAGCAGGGCCTTAGCCCTACTTCTTAAATTGTGGTTTGTTCTGCCTACAGTTTAGGTTTATACTGGTGATGCTCCAATAGTCCATGGCCCTCAATTGCTGAAACTAGAGCAAATCCCCACAAAAGACAAGGCCTTCATTTAAGTTTTCAAGGGTAGAGGCAAAATAGATGGATTATCTTGAAGGTGTAAATTAAATAAATGAGTGTGAATAAAAAGGAAGAACAAAACAAGGCTGTTAAGTCTGGTTCTTTGTAATGAGAATACAGCAGAGCAGTAAGCCAAACAAAAATGAGTTGAATTTTAAAATATGCTTGATGAAGTCTTTGTTCTGATCCTATCATTAGGATTCTGGTATGGAGTTATTCTGGCACCGAAATGTCATCACTTTTCAGATATGCTAATTAGCTGCTCAAACATGAGCTTAGTTTCCTACTTCAGTATTTATTTTTCCTCCTGTGAGATTATTCTTGGCATCTATTTTCATATCATTATTTGAACACTGAGTAAAAATATTGTGTCTTGGTTTTAGTAATACTTATAGAATGTATCAAGGTAGAGATATTGGCTTATGTAAGAAATCCTACTGTCTTCTGTTATCTGTTTCCTATAACATGTTTTAAGCCCTTATGGTATATTCCTTTCTTACTATCCCTTTACCTACACTCTTCTATCATCTGTAGCTGACACCTATTTTTGTGTTCATTCATCCAGATTAGTTCACTGAGAGCCCAGGCTTGAAAGGTGCTGAAGAACTGCACATCCATTGAAGTGAGTGGGCACTCAGCACCTTACAAAATTGAACCATAAGAGATGAAAGGATTCTGAACTGTTTTTTGAGAACTTTGAAGTAAACGAGAGCAAAGGAAAGGCTTCTTACTCTTGTTCTGCCCACAACAAACTTTTTCTCACGATATTTAATCAAAATAAATGTAATTCCACTTCAATTGACTCTGGAACATGTTTTAAGCTGAACTGATGAACGACTTTCTATGTGTTGATTCTCAAGCAAGATCCGAAAGAATAAATTAAACAGTTCATATTAGCATTTGTGAATAGACTTCAAGGATTTCAGGAAATATTGTTAGCTTAGTTGAGGACTAATGAAATCCCAAAAGGATGTTTATTTATCAAATTTGTATGCTGGGAATGCAGATGTTCATACCTATACCAGAACCTGGGCTAACACTTACTGGTATCTTAAAATTACTCTGTGACTGTTGAACTATTAAGCATGTCATGTATCACAAATCATTTAAAAAGTAATTCTTTAATGGAA